>NC_056740.1:245338060-245560560 GCF_019279795.1 Protopterus annectens
CTGAAATCCAATTTGAAAATCAGAGATGGCTGCTAACTGAATTGGAATGGTAGAGGAGCTTGCTCCTTCATTGAAAATTGCTGCCAAAAATTCAAGACACTTTGTACAAGGACAGAACCCTTTTCAATACGTTTCTGAAGAGCCCAAAAAACAAACCTACTTCTGTAAAGTTTTCTTGTAGAAGCTTTATAGGAAGATAAAGGTATATGATGGACATGGGAAAGAGCATAGGTTTTCTAGTTATTAAAGGAAGTAGAAAAAGTACAGCTGTTTATACTTACCATAAACATAGATATTAAGAGTATATTCACTGTTGCAGTCATCACCTGTGGGTTATCCCTGCTGTGGTAGCCCACGGCCGGCCCGAATACCAGAGTCAATGGTTTTCTGCGTCGGCTGATGTCACCTGCTGTCGGACGTCATGTCATCAGTGCTATAAAGGAAAGCAGCCGATGCAATTACATCAGTTTTTCTTGCCCTAACCAGTCAGAGGCCCAAATAAATAAGGTAAAGTGGTCCTGGCAGCTAAAAGCCACCGTTAGAAACTTATGTCTTCCTAAAGAAAGATAAGGGGTAAGGAGGGTGGGAAACCAGGATTGCAACAGTGAATACACTCAAACATCTACATTTATGGTAAGCGTATACAACTGTACTATGTTCATCATGTTTCACTGCTGCAGTCATCTCCTGTGGGAGGATCCCCAAAGCTGGGGAGAGGAGTGGTAGGATTAGTAAGAGACCGAGGAATGGGTCAGCATGCCCTGCAGAACTGCAGAGGCAAGCCTTGCCCTAGGCTTAGAAAATAGAGGTAGGTGGTAATGCTTGGTAAAGGTATGGACAAAAGTGCAGGTGGCAGATTCCAGGATTTCCCTGGTGGGAACTCCTCTGAGGAATGCTGTGGAAGAGGAGGCTGCCCTAGTGGAATGGGTTCGAATAGACTCGGGAGGGTTCCCATGCAATCTGTTTTGGAAATGGTTTGTTTGGAAATAGGCTTCCCCTCTGGCCCTGGGGCAAAGCTGACAAGTAGTTAGTCTGTTTTTCTGAAGGGTTTAGTACGGTCCAGATAGTATCCGAGCTGCCTGTGCATGTCTAGTGAGTGCACAGACAGCTTAGATACTATCTGAGCTGTCTGTGCATGTCTAGTGAGTGCAGAACTCTTTCCCCTTGTTTTGAGGGTTAGGAAAGAAGGTGGGTGGATGTATGGCCTGGTTGAGAGTTTAATTAGATACCACCTTGGGCATAAAGGAGGGATTACTTTTCAGGGAGACCCTGTCTGCATGGAAGATGATGAAGGGCTCAATGGCCATCAGTGCCTGAAGTTCTGAAACCCTTCTGGCTGAAGTGATAGGAGATGAGCAATCTTCTAGGAGAGTTATCTTAGTTCTGCTGAAGCAGCAGGTTCAAAGGGTGGTAAAGTTAGTTTTTCCAAAACATAATTCAGGTCCCAGGCTGGAGTGGGTGGCCTTCTGGGAAGTCTGATATTAGAAGCCCCTCTGAGGAACTGTTTAATCAAAGTATGGGAGAACAGGAGCTGTTCTGTATTAAAATGAGCTGAATTGGCTGAGGCGTGGATTTTAATAGAGGAGAAGGAGAGGCCACTATTTAGCAGCTCCGCTAGGTAGTTTGGAATAAGAGTGATGGGGAGGTTGTGAGGTATTGCCCCCTCTGGACTGGCTCCAGGAGCATAATCTTTTCCATTTTCCTGAATAAGATTTTCTGGTGCTGGGCCTTCTGGGCCTCTGTGATAAAGTCTAGGACCTGTTTACTTAACAGGGGCCCCTTATTTGCCTTTAGAGCATTAACCATGCTGATAGTTTGAGTGTTTGCAAGTCTGGGTGCAGCATTCCTTTCCCCACCTGAGTTAAGAGGCCTGAGATCAGGGGAAGCTGCCTGGGATGCTGTAAGGTCAGGCTGCACAGTAAGGAGTACCGATGTTGTCTGGGCCAATCTGAAGCAATGAGGATGGCCTTTAGTGTCTGCTCCCTTACTTTGATCAGTACCTTTCGAATAAGAGGCAGAGGAGGGATTGCGTACACAAAAAGGGTGTTCCAGGGGAAGGTCAAGGCATCCACCTTCCATGCTAGGTGGTGATACTTCCTGGTACAGATTTTTTCAGCTGAGAAGTGAAGCAAAGAGATCCACCTCTGGAGTCCCCCATGCCCGAGTGATTTGTAAAAAGATTTTTCTGTGGAGCTGCCATTAGTGGGGGTCCAGCAAGTTTCGGCTTGAGTGGTCTACGAGGGTGTTGATTCCTGGTAGGTATTGGGCTATCAGGTTTAGTCCCCATGGAAGAGGCAGTCAGCCAGAGGTTCATGGCTAGCCTGCACAGAGGGTAAGATTAGGTCCCTCCCTGTTTGTTGATGTACCACATTACTGTGGTGTTGTCTGTTTTGATAAGGAGAACCCCTGTCATGAGATGGGGTTTGAAGGATGTCAGAGCCTTTTGTTATTCCATCATTTCCTTCTGGTTGATGTGTAAGGGAAGGTGCTGGGCATCCCAAAGACCTTGGATGCACCTGCTTTCTAGGTGAGCACCCCAAGCTATGTTTGAGGCATTGGTGGTAATGGTCTGCTCGGTCGGGCGAAGGAAAGACCCTTGTTCTGGGCACAGGCCCCTGCCCACCAGAGAAAATCAGCCCTTATACAGGATCAGAGGCAGAGCGGTCTCAAGAGGTTGAGAGTGCTGACACCAAAGGTTCTTTTGGTTCTACTGAAGTTTTAAATAAAGAAAATAAGCCAGCAACTGGTGGAAATTACGGTATGGTAGTTTATTAAGCTACCAAAGATGCATATAACTCACAAACATACCGGTTTCGGCCCAAATTCAATATGGCCTTCTTCAGTGTGTAAATTTAGAGTTCACTATGCAGTTCTTTAAATACACATCAGAAAACTCTGATTGGTTGAATGTAAAAATAAAGTAACGAGCTCATAAATATTAATCAATTGCAAACATACATACAAAAATCAAATACAGAAATATGTTAATCAAATAAAGCATATCAAAATGTCATGTCAAAACAGAATAATTATATATGTAATGTATGCAATATGATATAATATAGTATGTTAGATCAGATATATTTATAAATATTCATTCAAACCTGGACTAAATAGTGCACCAAGTTTGGTAATCCATTTCTTTTCTTTCATGTCAAGTTTTCTATGCCAACCACATTTGTTGGTTCTATCACCAATAATTTTATCAATAACTGTGAAATGAAATTTGGCATTATTATGTACAAGTGTGTGTTTGTATAATGCGTTGGATGATTTTTTACATCTAATGTCACTCAAATGTTCGGACACCCTTAGTTTAACTGATCGAGAGGTTTGCCCAACATAAAATGAGTGACAGGTACAGCTGGCCATATAGATGGCCCAATCAGTATTGCAATTGGCAAAGAATTGAATATCAAAGACTTTGCTACTGTTTCTGCTTGTGAATTCTTTGGTTTTTATCATATGTTTACAATTCACACAGTGACCACAAGGAAAAGAGCCAATGAGTTTATCCCCCAAAATAGTTGTTTGATAAGCCTGTGTTAAGGAGGATTCAAAGTGATGCTTGTAATGATTAAAATACCCTGCCAAGTTCTTTCCTTTACGAAAGGAAAATGAACATTTGTTGGGAATGATAGTCTTAATTTTAGCATCTGCATCTAATATGTTCCAATTGTCCCTTATAATCTGAATAAAGTTCTTAGTGTTTCTCCGTATGTGGTTGTAAAACGCACTGTGTTGGTCTTGACTGGTTTCTTTTTATATTTCAAAAGGTCTGATCTGTTTAAACCTGAGGCGTGCCTATATGCCATTGTAACATATCCTGATTCATAACCCCTATCCTGAAATCTATTACACAAATCCTGAGCATGGTGACCAAAACTCATATTGTCAGAACAATTACGTCTGATTCTAATAAATTGAGACTTGGGAATATTTCTGGCGATATGTTTTGGATGAAAGCTGGAGGCATGGAGTATAGTGTTGTATTGGGGGAATTTTCTAAATACTTCTGTTTTTAAAGTATTATCCATGTTTCTTGTGATCAAAACATCCAAAAATGTTATAGATTTTTGATCATGTGTAATGGTAAATTGTATCCCCCACTTATTATCATTCAAATAATCCATAAATTCTTGAAGAGATGAAACATCTGATCTCCATACCATCCAGCAATCATCCAAATATCTTCGCCAGATGTCAATGTCAGGTAAAAACCAATTATGAGTGTCATCATATATCATAATTTCTTCCATATAAGCCATGAATAGATCAGCATAAATAGGGGCAAATGAAGCCCCCATTGCTGTTCCTCTGATCTGCAGGAAGCATTCATCATTATAGAAAAAGACATTTTTGGTCAACACATGCTCAGTTAGGTTCAATAATAGAGTATTAAATCCTGGTTGGTACATGTTTGATCGTTGAAGCCAAAATTCAATTGCATCTAGTCCAGCCCAATGTGGAATGTTGGTGTATAAGGAACATACATCTAATGTGCAAAGTATCCAATCTGGATCTAACTGCATGTCATTGATAATGCCCAAGAATTCAGTAGTGTCCTGTATTCTTGACCTTACCAGTTTTAATAAAGGCTTCAAATGCATGGCTAGAAAATCAGATAATGGCTCAGTCAATGAACCGATTCCCGATACAATGGGCCTCCCAGGTGGATGCAAGAGGTCTTTGTGTATTTTTGGTAGAAAATAGATGTATGATTTAATGGGGTCAGAGATAGTTAACTGGTTTAATGTTTTCATTGATATAATATCATTATCATAAGCAAAATGTAAGAAATCATCTATTTCTTTTTTAAATACAGGAGTAGGGTCCAGTGGCATTTTTGTATAATATCGCACATCATCTAATTGTTTATGTGCTTCCATATCATACTGAATCCAATCTAACACCACCACTGCCCTCCCTTGTCTGCATTGATAATGACCAGATCCTTATTCTTTACTAGTTGTTCCAAACAAGACCTTTCAGCATCAGTAATGTTATTAGCTATTGGTAAACAGTGATTGTACTGCAAATGTAATTCATGAAGTACACTATGTAAAAATAAGTTCACAGTTGGATGCATAGGTGGTGTAAACAGTGAAGCATGATATTTAAATGATTCTGTCTGTGACTGTTCAACATCTTTGCTATCCTGAAAAAATAATTTCAAATTGATTAGTCTACAAAATGAAAATAAATCTTGTGTGAAATTGTCCTCAGACACAAAAAAGCCTGGAATGAAAGATAACCCTTTATTTAACAATGAAATTTGGCCATCTGTGAGTACAGTATTTGAAATATTGTATACATTATTTATTTGTTGGTCAGTATTTCCATCAGATTTTGTAAGCTTGTAATTTTTCTTGTGCTTCCTCCCTCCCCTCCTCCCTCCATGTGCCCTAAAGGGGATATATAGTTTTTCCTTTTGGGAGTGGGGGAATCAATGGTGGACTGTGTCTCCGTATCTGTGCCTGATGAGTTGTCATAGTCGGTTGATTCATTGTTACTTCCTCGTCCCTTAAGTATGGAACGCGGACGTTTCCTTTTTGGATTAGGTGTATATTTATTTTTGTTTTGTCCCTCCTGAAATCTGACGTGTCTTACATTTTTGAAAGGTTGGCCCTTCTCATAGTCAGAAGTGTCACGTAGAAATTTTTTGACCTTTCTTTCCTTCAAAATGTTATCAAAATTTAATAGTTCAATGCTAAGTTTTGATAGTAAATCTGGAAAGAAGGGTTCCTGTTGGTAACTATTGCATTCCTCAATACTTTTTAACACTTGACTGGTTTCTTTATCAATAATTCTAGTATAATAATCTGATAGTGAGCTTACAAACTTCATGGAGCATTCCTGCTGAATGGAAGACCATTCACTAGTGAGACTATCATCTGGGTCTGCCACCAGTGGTTGAATTTTGACCCTGAGACCCCTTGGGCAAATGCCTTTAGTCAAATAAGCTTTTAGTAGTTTATGATGCCAAACACAGGATCTTAGGTTTTTCATGTTTTTATTAAGATCAGCAAATTGTTTTTCACATTTTTGTTTTGGGTTTAAAGAGTTAGTATTGTCAGGGTTCACTAAATTCTTGCCAATACCAAATGGTGCAAGATCATCCTTATCTGCTGATAAATCTGAAAGTATTTTATTAAGATCCATAATAATTCCTCTGATTCAAGAATATATGTATATATATAACCACGTCCTGTATATATTTCTAGTGATGATATGACAATAATGGCAATATATTAATAGTGCTGATTGCACTTATAACCACGTCATATACAGAACAATAATGGTGTTTAAATTATAACATAAAAATGAAAGGAATTATATTAAATGTTTGGCACACAAATCCCAAGCTTGAAAAAATGTTTAAATTATTTGTTTAATGGTCACAAAGGTTAAGAAATTTGTTGTGACTGTTTTTTGTCCTTAACATATGTGTAACAGTTCATGTTTACTTTGGATAAATCTTAATAGATCGGGTTGTGTCTTATACAACAGTGAATGTCTATGCAAAACTTTAGGGAATTGTGATTTATATTAGATTTTGGATTTTGGACTGTCAACAGACATTACATTGTTTGTAACATGAACAGTTCATAACAGTTATTAAGTATATTATAGTTTTCTCTTTGGGTGACATCAAAAGAAACAGTTAATACAGGAAGGAGTCTCATAATATATAAAGGAGTATATTGTTTCAAAATATTTAGGTGTTGATACGGACTTTTTTCCTTTTTTGGAATTATGGTTCATGTTTAAACAAAATAAGCATTTATTATAATCTATCCTTATATTCCTGTTATCTCAGTATTGATATGAAACAACATATTGTGCCATATCATTAAACACAGAATAGTTTCTTTCTAATATAATCTGTGCATTCATGGCTAATTAAATGGGCTTGAATCTTTTGGTATTCAGCCATATAAAGGACCTTTTGAAGTTAAAGGTTGGTATGAGTGTATCACAATACTGACAACTGATATACTTATGTTTTTGATTGTTATACTTAACAAACAACAGGAATCTATTTAGTATAGATTATTTAGTTATTTTTTACATAACTGTAGTATCATAATTCAGCATTGGTACATCCTTTAAAGTATTGGCAATAATTTTTGAAATAAATACTGTCTATATTGAGTGAACAATAAGTAACCTTCTTGTATATTAGGTCTATGTATTTCCATCTGAAGTGGATGCCCTTATTGTAGATCTATTTAGAGCATACATAATTTTGGAATACTTGTTCAGGTAAAATTAAAATTAGGGCCTTCCACTTTCATGTATTGTGGCTCCTTAAGATTACTAAAGTCATATATTACATTGCTTCATCCAAACATATTTTGAATTGCTAATCTAGTAGTTGTCATTTTCGGTTGACACGTATTTTCATGTGCATTCCAGAACAGAACAACTATAATATTTTTACATTCAATTATATTATAGGACACATATATGGGCTTAACAAAAATGTGAAAAACAATTTGCTGATCTTAATAAAAACATGAAAAACCTAAGATCCTGTGTTTGGCATCATAAACTACTAAAAGCTTATTTGACTAAAGGCATTTGCCCAAGGGGTCTCAGGGTCAAAATTCAACCACTGGTGGCAGACCCAGATGATAGTCTCACTAGTGAATGGTCTTCCATTCAGCAGGAATGCTCCATGAAGTTTGTAAGCTCACTATCAGATTATTATACTAGAATTATTGATAAAGAAACCAGTCAAGTGTTAAAAAGTATTGAGGAATGCAATAGTTACCAACAGGAACCCTTCTTTCCAGATTTACTATCAAAACTTAGCATTGAACTATTAAATTTTGATAACATTTTGAAGGAAAGAAAGGTCAAAAAATTTCTACGTGACACTTCTGACTATGAGAAGGGCCAACCTTTCAAAAATGTAAGACACGTCAGATTTCAGGAGGGACAAAACAAAAATAAATATACACCTAATCCAAAAGGAAACGTCCGCTCCATACTTAAGGGACGAGGAAGTAACAATGAATCAACCGACTATGACAACTCATCAGGCACAGATACGGAGACACAGTCCACCATTGATTCCCCCACTCCCAAAAGGAAAAACTATATATCCCTTTAGGGCACATGGAGGGAGGAGGGAGGGAGGAAGCACAAGAAAAATTACAAGCTTACAAAATCTGATGGAAATACTGACCAACAAATAAATAATGTATACAATATTTCAAATACTGTACTCACAGATGGCCAAATTTCATTGTTAAATAAAGGGTTATCTTTCATTCCAGGCTTTTTTGTGTCTGAGGACAATTTCACACAAGATTTATTTTCATTTTGTAGACTAATCAATTTGAAATTATTTTTTCAGGATAGCAAAGATGTTGAACAGTCACAGACAGAATCATTTAAATATCATGCTTCACTGTTTACACCACCTATGCATCCAACTGTGAACTTATTTTTACATAGTGTACTTCATGAATTACATTTGCAGTACAATCACTGTTTACCAATGGCTAATAACATTACTGATGCTGAAAGGTCTTGTTTGGAACAACTAGTAAAGAATAAGGATCTGGTCATTATCAATGCAGACAAGGGAGGGGCAGTGGTGGTGTTAGATTGGATTCAGTATGATATGGAAGCACATAAACAATTAGATGATGTATATTATACAAAATGCCACTGGACCCTACTCCTGTATTTAAAAAAGAAATAGATGATTTCTTACATTTTGCTTATGATAATGATATTATATCAATGAAAACATTAAACCATGTAACTATCTCTGACCCCATTAAATCATACATCTATTTTCTACCAAAAATACACAAAGACCTCTTGCATCCACCTGGGAGGCCCATTGTATCGGGAATCGGTTCATTGACTGAGCCATTATCTGATTTTCTAACCATGCATTTGAAGCCTTTATTAAAACTGGTAAGGTCAAGAATACAGGACACTACTGAATTCTTGGGCATTATCAATGACATGCAGTTAGATCCAGATTGGATACTTTGCACATTAGATGTATGTTCCTTATACACCAACATTCCACATTGGGCTGGACTAGATGCAATTGAATTTTGGCTTCAACGATCAAACATGTACCAACCAGGATTTAATACTCTATTATTGAACCTAACTGAGCATGTGTTGACCAAAAATGTCTTTTTCTATAATGATGAATGCTTCCTGCAGATCAGAGGAACAGCAATGGGGGCTTCATTTGCCCCTATTTATGCTGATCTATTCATGGCTTATATGGAAGAAATTATGATATATGATGACACTCATAATTGGTTTTTACCTGACATTGACATCTGGCGAAGATATTTGGATGATTGCTGGATGGTATGGAGATCAGATGTTTCATCTCTTCAAGAATTTATGGATTATTTGAATGATAATAAGTGGGGGATACAATTTACCATTACACATGATCAAAAATCTATAACATTTTTGGATGTTTTGATCACAAGAAACATGGATAATACTTTAAAAACAGAAGTATTTAGAAAATTCCCCCAATACAACACTATACTCCATGCCTCCAGCTTTCATCCAAAACATATCGCCAGAAATATTCCCAAGTCTCAATTTATTAGAATCAGACGTAATTGTTCTGACAATATGAGTTTTGGTCACCATGCTCAGGATTTGTGTAATAGATTTCAGGATAGGGGTTATGAATCAGGATATGTTACAATGGCATATAGGAACGCCTCAGGTTTAAACAGATCAGACCTTTTGAAATATAAAAAGAAACCAGTCAAGACCAACACAGTGCGTTTTACAACCACATACGGGAGAAACACTAAGAACTTTATTCAGATTATAAGGGACAATTGGAACATATTAGATGCAGATGCTAAAATTAAGACTATCATTCCCAACAAATGTTCATTTTCCTTTCGTAAAGGAAAGAACTTGGCAGGGTATTTTAATCATTACAAGCATCACTTTGAATCCTCCTTAACACAGGCTTATCAAACAACTATTTTGGGGGATAAACTCATTGGCTCTTTTCCTTGTGGTCACTGTGTGAATTGTAAACATATGATAAAAACCAAAGAATTCACAAGCAGAAACAGTAGCAAAGTCTTTGATATTCAATTCTTTGCCAATTGCAATACTGATTGGGCCATCTATATGGCCAGCTGTACCTGTCACTCATTTTATGTTGGGCAAACCTCTCGATCAGTTAAACTAAGGGTGTCCGAACATTTGAGTGACATTAGATGTAAAAAATCATCCAACGCATTATACAAACACACACTTGTACATAATAATGCCAAATTTCATTTCACAGTTATTGATAAAATTATTGGTGATAGAACCAACAAATGTGGTTGGCATAGAAAACTTGACATGAAAGAAAAGAAATGGATTACCAAACTTGGTGCACTATTTAGTCCAGGTTTGAATGAATATTTATAAATATATCTGATCTAACATACTATATTATATCATATTGCATACATTACATATATAATTATTCTGTTTTGACATGACATTTTGATATGCTTTATTTGATTAACATATTTCTGTATTTGATTTTTGTATGTATGTTTGCAATTGATTAATATTTATGAGCTCGTTACTTTATTTTTACATTCAACCAATCAGAGTTTTCTGATGTGTATTTAAAGAACTGCATAGTGAACTCTAAATTTACACACTGAAGAAGGCCATATTGAATTTGGGCCGAAACCGGTATGTTTGTGAGTTATATGCATCTTTGGTAGCTTAATAAACTACCATACCGTAATTTCCACCAGTTGCTGGCTTATTTTCTTTATTTGATACTTCCTGTTGCCGTGCAACTCCTTACGCGCAGGGGACATTTTTTCTTCTACTGAAGTTTTCCCATGTGAAGCCTGGTCAGAAGAATTAGAAGGATGCAAGATGCCATGTACCTCAAGGCTTGCAGGAACTTCCTCGCAGTGAGGTGACTTCTGGAAGCCAGCTGGGTAAAACAGAGAGGCAAGAAGCTCTGCTTTTCTGGGGACAGGAAGGCCATTTGGGATGCTGTGTCCACCAGTGCTCCCAAGAAAATGATCTTCCTGGAGGGTGTTTGCTTTGATTTCTTCTCATTGATGGTGTACCCTAAGAAGGTTAGGAGGGTTTTGAAAAAGAGGAGGTCCTTGAGGAGCTTTTTTCTGCAATCTGCCTGAATGAGGCAGTCGTCCAGATAAGGGTAAATTTGTATATTTTTCTGTCTGCAAAAGGCTATGGCCGAGGCTAAGCATTTGGTGAATACCCTGGGAGCAGTAGACAAACCAAAGGGTAGTGCACAGAACTAAAAGTGTTGCGAGCCTGCTCTGAAGCGAAGGAATTTCCTGCAGGATTCCCTTTGGAGGTAGGCATCATTTAGATCTAGGGTAACTAACCATGCATTTTTTGTCAGCATAGGCAGTAGCTGCTGCAAAGTTTGCATTTTGAATTTGGGGTCCACCAGGAAGGTGTTCAGAATGGATAGATCCAGGATGGGGTGCAAAATGCCCTCTTTTCCAGGAACAAGGAATAATCTGGAATAAAAGCCTTTGCCTATTTGATCTGAGGGGACAGGTTCTTCTGCCACTTAGGATACAAGAGTTTGGACTTGTTTCAATGCCTCTGCCCACTGATTTGGAGGTAAATGTGGGTACAGTCTTAGAATTGGGAGTTTGTTGAAGGAGAATGTGTATCCCTGAAAAATTATCTTTTAAGACCCATAGGTTGGTACTAGGCTACCGGCCCTAGGGCTTATACAAGCCTAGCCATAACAATTCCCTGGCTATTTCTTCCCACAACATTTACTTCCCTGGATCCCTGTCTATCAGGGACACAGACGTGATCCCTGGGGTGAATTTCCCATCTCCCATCCAATCGTCAAGGCTCCTTTTGAAGAGGGCCAAAGAGGCGCTCTGCTTGACATGTATAGGCAAGTATATTCCAGAGTCTGAGGAGTCTCTGGATCAGGAACCTATCCCTCCAGCATGCTTTGCTCATTGTGATAAGGTTTAGATCCCAGGAGCATGTGGCTCTGAGGGATTGGGATTTCTTTACGTGCATCATGTCCAACAGCTCTCGGTTTGACATGGCCTTGTATGTTAAGCAGAGATCGCCTCTTGAGTAGACAATATGCGACAGAGTATAGCTGGAGTTTAAAAAAAAAAAAAAAAAAAAAAAGACTGTCAGCATAGGGCATCTGTTTAGGCCTGTGATTCTTTTAGTGAGGCATTTCTGCAGCCTTTCCAGTTGTTGCAGATGTCTTGAGAAGTACATACCAAACTGGGAGTCGTATTTTATAATGGATCTAAATGAGGGATCAGTACAGTGTGACAATGACCTCCTTTATTCTGGATGAAAAGCCCTTAGTGATGAGGTGTGCCACATAGAAGGATTTCCTGACAGTTGTGGAGATGTGGTTATCGGAAGGTGAGACCACGGTCCACCTGTGTCCCTAAGTCTCTTATCACATTTTCAGTGTTGTGTAATGCTAGCTATGTGGTAATTCACGGGTACATGTTTTTTCCCAAAGGGGATAACTACACTTCTTGGCATTGAGCTTGAGCCCATGGCTCTGGCACCAAGCAT
Source organism: Protopterus annectens (assembly GCF_019279795.1). NCBI lineage: Eukaryota > Metazoa > Chordata > Ceratodontiformes > Protopteridae > Protopterus > Protopterus annectens. The sequence goes on from NC_056740.1 coordinate 245,350,640, forward strand.
CTGTTTCTGTAAGGCCCTTTTGTAGAATATCCACATCATTTGGTGATTCAATAATGGCTCTCAGTTTGCAGTCATCTGCAAACTTTGTTAGCCAGAGTCCCTTAGTGTTGGGCCCGTACTTCAGAGAGGTAGATGCCAAACAAGAGCGGTCCCAGGACTGTACCCTGGGATGCTCCACTTGTCTGGAGCTGGCTATGGAATAAATTTACTTTTACAATGTGGGTTCTGTCAGTAAGCCAGTTGGCAACCCATCGAGTGACATAGGGATTAATGCCAGCTTAGGAAGTTTATCTAGGATTCCAGAGTGGGGGATGGTGTTGAAGGCCTTGGCGAGGTCCAGATGAGGTGACCTCCTTACCCTCGTCCACAGCTTTGGAGACTGATTCGAAGAAGTCAATCAGGTTCAGGAGATAAGATCGCCCCTTCACTAACCCAAACTGGGTGGGGTCCAGAGTTTGAAGGCTGCCAATGTCTTTTGTTTATAAGTTCCATGATAATACGTTCCATGACCTTGCAGATCAGGCTCATCAGACTGATGGGGCGGCCGTTCCCAGGATCCAAGGTGGATCCCCCCTTGTGGAGTGGGATAACTGTAGCTGTGCGCCACTTAGTGGGCACGTAGCCTGAGGTGAGGCTATGATTAAACCATTGGTCCTTTGTTACAGAAAGGCAATTTTCTTTGCAGAGGGAAGAGACTTCCTCCTAGTTTTTGGTGAGTGAAAAGAGGGCAGAAGGGGGAAAGGGAGTCATTGAGAGTTTTTGCCATAGAGGGATGGCTTAGAACTCCCTGCCTTTGGAGTGGAAGTGGTTCACTGTTTGGTTCTCTGCTGTCCTTGGGATAGGAGTCTGGGTGGTCTGTTCCTGTGGGGCTTACCTTGCCCCATTGTCTGCTAGGTGCAGGAAAGGACCAGTGTTTTGAGGGAAAACTCCTGCTGAGCCTAGGAGGTTGCACCTGAAGGAAATTTTTTACTGTTTTGCCTAGATCTTGCTTTGTCTTCCATCTTTTTAAGCACCTCTTCTGCTTTTACTCCAAACAAGCGGTCCTTATCCGAGGGTGCATCAAGTAATTTAGACTTGACATGATCATGAAGAGGTTGTTCTTTCAGCCATGCAGGTCTCCTAATGACAGGTCCTGACACTGCTGCCCTGCTTGAATCTTCTAGGGCATCATATCCACAGTGTAATGAGTGTTTCACCACTTGACAAGTAGAGTGCAGTAAATCTGCTAATTCTTTTGAAGTGGCACAGTCAGGAAAGGTTGAAAACTTTTGTTTTAATAGTTCCAAAGTGTGTTGCTGATATGTTAACATGTGGAACTGACAGTTGAGTGCTCTGATAGCTAAGGTTGCAGAGGTGTATACTTTTTTTTTTTTTTTTTTACCCCATCTGTCCAGAGCTCTGGAGTCCTTGTCAAAAGGAATAGGATTCTTTGCAGAACTAGCCTTAGCTCCTTTTGGTCCCTGTGTAATGACCTCCGGGTCTGCAGCAGGATTTCTGTACAGATATGTGTGAGAATCCGGTACTACCCAATAGAAAAAGAGCAGAAATGGTTGTAATCAGGTCCTATACCACGAAAGCACACAAAACAAACAAACAGACCTCCAGAAACTCAAACTAATTCCGGTCAGGTTTTCTGACAGCAGGTGGGAGGACGTCAAGAGTTAAGCTGGATTCATGGAAAACATCATCAACCACCTCTAAAATTGGAGGGATGGCTAAGGGTCTGTGCTGGGGCAGGTCTAGAAACTCTATTAGTCTTTTCTCAGACTGAGGAAAGTCCTGGGATTCCCAGTGGAAATGGTGTGAAGGGTTTCACCAAAGGAAAGATCTTCTGGTGAGGAGGCAGAAGGAATAGATTCCTCTGCATCTGAATCCTTATAAGCAGTCAGAGGTTGCTGTTCCTCTTCAAAATCTGAATAATCAGACTTATCCTGTTCTGTCAGTATTTCATGAGAAAGGTCTCTTTTCCTTTTAGAAGGTGTGGCCGAAGGTGTGGCCTGACTACCCCTGATAACGGTAATAAGATCCTCTGACATTTTGAGCACTTCAGCTTGGGGTGGTGGCGCAGGAGTAAAATGGTAGCTAGAGGTAGCTTTCCTAGGAATGGCCTTGCTTCTAGGCCTAAGAGTATCCATCGGTCTGAGAGAAACGGTAGTTGTTTTTTGTCTAGATTCAGTAGGGCGAAAAGCCTCCTCAGAAGCTGGTGCCTGGGTCATGGCTCTGGACCAAACCAAGGCAGAGGCAACCAAAGGCTTGGAAGACTAAGAAAATGTCTGTGCCATACCGGACTCTGAAAGGGTCTCAGTAGAGGCCTGCGAAGGTATCAAATTGGGCTTCAGGAGCTGTGAAGGCGCCTCACTGAATTCTGGAGAACTGTTGACATGCTTAGCGGTAGAGTTGTCGGAAGGCTTAGCCTTGTGTGATCTGTCTCTCTTTATCCTTACTTTTTTTGGAATGTCTATGGATTGTTGGCTGACAGACGCCATTTCGGAAAGGGAAGACGAAAATACCTGGCTACAATAAGAGCTCTATGACAAATGGTTCTCTCGTTAAAGAGGGCACAGAACCGGCAATGGGGGACATCGTGGTCTGGGCCTAAACGAGTGACACAGTATGAATGAATTCTAAGTGGTATTTGATTTCCACAGGCGAGACAATTGTTACTTTTTTGGACATCGGTTAGTGCAAGAAAAAAAGGCTCCTCAATGGGGTACTTAGCTTTAGACGTTTTCAGCTGTAATTTTTTTGGGAGTGACCAACCGGCACACTTGCGAACTGCTTCGGCTACAGGCTCCATGGCAAGAAAGACTGATGTAATGGTGTCGGCTGCCTTCCTTTATAGCATTGACTACATGATGTCAGGCAGGAAGCAACAGCAGCTGACGCAGAAAAACGACTCTGGTATTCGGGCCAGCCAAGGGCTACCACAGCAAGGATAACCCACAGGTGATGACTGCAGCAGTGAAACATGAAGAACATCCATGATGTCAGCTTTCGGTTTGAGATATCCAGGTGAATTATACCTGCAGGGAGACACACAAGTTCTGGAATCGGATCCAGAATCCAAGGTGGGTAAATTAAATGAGGCCAAAGAAAGGGGAACCAAATATGTTGAGGCCAGTAAGGTGCAATGAGGATGACTTTGCTCTTCAACTGGAAAACTTTCTCTAGAAACTAGGGGATCAGAGGAGCTGGAGGATTTACATGAGACCGGGGGCCAATCATGTAGTACAGTGTCTCTCACCGATTCCCCCTGTGGGGGGATTAGGGCAAAGAAGCTGCTGCACTTGTTTAGGGGAGATGCAAAGAGATCGCAGCATGGCTAGCGCCACTGGTGAAAAATTATTTCTGTCACCTTCATGTTGAGAGACGACTCATGAGGTAGTAGAATGGACCTTCTCACTTTGCCTGCTATCACGATGGATTTCCCTGGAATGCGTGTTGCTATCAGAAAACGGTGGGATGAAATCACCCATTGCCACACTCTGAGAGCTTCTCGACACAAGGGCTAAGACCTGGTTCCTCCTTGTTTGTTGACATACCAAACTACTGACATAGTCTGTTTAAATCACAACTGTCCCGAAAGGTAGTCTTGTAAGGCCTGCAACACTAAAAGCACTGCTCCTATCTCCAGGACACTGATACGAGTCTTGGTCTCTTCGAGGGACCAACTGGCTTGGACTGTTTTCCTCAGGAAGCGGGCCCCCCCCCCCACCCAATCTGGGCTGTGTCTGTAGTCAACTATGGCTTTGAGCTGAGGGAGAATGACAGGATGTTCTTTTAGAACCTGATCTGATCAAATCCACCACCAAAAGCATCTCTTGTATGCCTGATTCTTGTTTGCGCAAACGTGTTGGTAAAGAAGAGACCATTGTGTTGCCAACATCCATTGAAGAATTCTCATGTGAAACCTTACTACAGAAACTAGGACTATAGCCGCCAACATTAATCCCAAGGCTTGTAGAACCAATTGGGCTGAGATTGTAGTATTTTGAATTATTCTTCTGACCCAGAATCTGATAGCTTGTACTCTTGAAAGAGAAACTTAAGCTGTCACTGATATTGTACTGACATTTACTCCGATAATTTTCAATGGCTGAGATGGTTCTAACTGAGATTTGTTGTAATTTATGGTTATCCTCAGATGGGAGCAAGTCTGGAGTACCCGATTTTACGCTCTTATCAGTAGATGCCTGGTCAGGGAGGTAATGAGCCAGTCGTCTAAATACAGAAACACTCTGAAGCGAGCTGCTACCGCTCCCAGTGCTCATAACTGGTAATGACTGGCTCCCAGCCAGAAGTATAGACACATTCTGGATCATCTGTTCATTTTTATGGGATAGTACGCACCCTGAAGGTCTATCCGGCACATCCAGTCGTCCTTGCACAAGAAGGGCAGAATAGACTGAACCACGACCATCTGAAACTTTGTATGTTGTGCCAATTTGTTCAAGTTGCTGAGATCCAAAATCGGCCTCCAGTCCCGTTTTCTTTAGCACTAAAAAAGAATCTAGTAAGTTCTGAATTCCTTCTGGTCTGGTGGGACCTCGTGGATGACTCTTTCTAGCAGCTTTTGTATTTCTAGTACTGCTGCTTTCCTCTGACAGAGTGTGGAATATTGGAAAATTTGTATACAGATGGAGGTGGAAGGGAAAATGGAATTATATAACCTCTGGAAATAATCCTCTGCACTGACGTATCTTTTGTGATGTCTAGCCAGGCTCTCTGGTACAGGGATAATCAACCCCTGATTGTCTCCATAGAAAAACAAATCAGGCCTCCTTTCAGGAGTGCTGGTAGGATCTTGTCAGAGAAGGAATCTCTAGATACTTGGTTCTGTGGGCATCTTCTGCCACTTGGGCCATGTCTTCCATTTGAGTTTCCCCCTTTGCCCCTAGAAGAACCATCTCTGCATGGATCTTGTAAAGGATCCTGGGATTTTCTGAATCACATGTTTCAACCACCTCGTTGATTCCTAGAGAAGGTTCTTTGAGGGTCAAAAAAATATGCTTCCACTGCAGAGAGGGTCTTTCCATCTTATTCACACCTTTACCTTAGGGCCGAGCAACGAACTACCGTCAAAGGGTGCACTGACAAACGAGGACTTGAAGAGCTCTGCAAAATTACACAAGCGCATGTAGGCATGCCTCATAATGGAAATGCCTGAACTTGCCGCCCTTGAGGTACCTTCAGCTACACAACAGATAAGCCTTGTGCACAAATTAGAAATCGATTGCAAGGCTGCCAACTGTGAGGCCACAGAAGTCCAAATCTCAGCAGCAGTGGTCCCAGAATGGGATTTTGACAGTTCCTTTATCAAGTCCCTTTGTAGTCTTGTAAAGTGTGCCAAACAGTTTAACGATTTAACGGCAACTGTTGATGAAGCATACACATGCTTCCCAAATCTGTCCAAAGCCCTAGACTCCCTGTTAGGGGGATGGCCAGAGGAACTCTGCTCAGCAAGTTCCTTCTTGGTGGCTGCTACCCTATCTATGGGCACTCCCTTGCTCCAAAACTCCCTTCCTACAGGTGGTGCCAGAATCCGATACAGTCTTCTGGGGATTGAATCAACTGCATCTGCCTCCTTCCATGCCCGCCTAGAGATCAAGTCAATGAGCTAGTCGGTGGGAGGAGTTACACAGGAGGTAGACGGGCCAGATCTACAGGCCTCCAGGAATACAGATTCCTCTGGGGAAGGGTTATTGGTAGACCAACCACCCTTCTGCTCAAGAATCTCAAGGATGTCTCTGAATGAGACATCTTCACTTGGTAATCTTGGGCATCTTCCCATTTAAAAAAAATCAGCATCTTTGGTGACGGTCTCCTGAGGGGAATCCAAGCGCCTCCTCTTGCACTTCCTCTTCCTAGGAACTTCTTCAGTGGGGTGTTCCGGAGAAGTGACAGAAGAGATTGGGTAACCTAGAGACTTTGGACTGGCTGTCCCTGTGGTGCAGAATGATGGTGCTCAAGGTGCACACATGGGATCGAGAGGGAAGAGCCAAAGAGTTAGGAATCATCCATCCAGAAGTAGAGAACACTCTTCTCCACCACCTCAAACTCAGAATACTTCAGGGAGAAGGAAGTCAACGGAGACCAGAAGCCACATTTCTACTCCATCAGCTCCCCCTGCCCCGAAGGCAGTCTACCCAAAGTGGAAGTCAGAGGCGGGCTGTCCAATGTTGAGGCTCTGAGGGGAAGAGACAGCTCCAAAAACTTTGAGTCAACTCTAATACCTCAGATTCGACAAGGATGCTATGGCTCTGACAGTCGTCCAGCTCTGAAACCTTAGAGCCAGTGCACTCAGATGCAGTCTTGGAGCCAAAGATACTAACATCTTCAGAATCGATCCGGATGGTCCTAGGAGACTTGGATCCACAGGCTCCAAAACAACAGGTTGGAGCGGAAAAGGAGCAGAGGTTGGTGGAGTAGTACAAACAAGGGCTTCCTGACCAGAAGGGGTAGGAGCCGTGAAAACTCCATTCTGAAATTTGTGCAGAGAGAAATTTTCTCAGAATTCTGTACACATCAGCCTCTGTCAGACTTCTGGAAGAAAGAAGAAGCTACAGACAGGGATCGATATTGCCAGTAGGATTCAAGATATGGTGAAAGTACTCTAGAAGGTACTTGGTCTATGGATGGGGAAGACCTGGCCCTGAGTAAAGGCTTTGGATCAGACGAGCTAGGATATGAGGACGCCTTTGTCAACTCTGATGCCAGCTTGGCTATGAGGATGCCTTAGTAAAACTCCAATGCCAACTGGGCTAGAGCAGTCTTTGGATAAGACCTGTGCTTTTTCTGTGGTGGCTTTGTGGTAGGGTCCGAAGAGGAAGTTGAGGATCCTGAAGGCCTTAAAGGATCCTTCAACTAAGCCTTCAACTTAGGTTTGGGGGGGGGGGTTGAGCCCTATAAACAGCTTCTGAAAAGGATGAAGGTAACAATCCATTCAGGATGAATTTATTTTTCTTATCAGTGATTGTTCCATCTGTAAGGCCATCAACCCACAAGCAATCTACCTGCAAATGGTCAGGGCCCAAACAGTATACGCACAAAGCAAGTGCAATGGAAAGAGAACTTGTGCCTGCATTTCTGGCATTTTTTAAAGCCAGTAGGACCTTTTTCAGACATTTTGAAAATAAAATAAAAATAGTAGAAAGCAGTTTTTTTTTTTTGAGTAACAAGCAGCTAACAAAGTAGAAATATTGGAAAAAATTACCAGCAGTGGTAATTAGAACACACTAGAAACATGTAAGAGGGAAAGGGAAAAAGAGTTTACCAACTATGGTAATAAGATTACACTAAAAAAAGTGTGAAAAGGGAGGATTTAGTGTAGAAAAAAAACATCTTGTAGGAAAAAAGAAAAATATTTCACAATCTATTAAAAATGCTTAAGAGCTCAAAGCGACTACATCTAAAAGTAAAAGTGATGAACGAGATCTGAAGTATGTTAGGGGTTGGTGCATTATGAGTAAGTGTGGAGCTCGAGAGCTTTTTAGCGGCCACAATCTAAAACAACAACAGAGTCAAATCAGAGGGTCGGGTCCGAACCCAACAGTTTTGGAATGAGTGAAAAGTACAGTTGTGTATAGTTACCATAAATGTAGATGTTAGAGTGTATTCACTGTTGCAGTCATTACATTTGGGTTATCTGCTTGCAGTAGCCCTCAAATCGGCCTGATTAACAATGTCTTGGGTCCTGTGTTGGTTGCTGTCCCTTCTTCCATGACGTCAGGTCGTCAGGGGTATAAAACATGCAGCTGACGCCATTACATCAGTTTTTCTTGCCCCAGATGTCAGGTGCCCCCCTAATGGGAAGCAATTAAATCTATAAATACAAGGATATACCTTCAATAAAAAAGCAAATACATCAAAAAGCTTTTGAGCTTACTATGGGAGAGTAGAGGTATAGCCAAAAGAAGAAAGGGGGCTGGAGGGAGGGTAACCAGGACTGCAACAGTGAATACACTCTAACATCTACATTTATGGTAAGTGTACACAACTGTACTATGATCTTCGTGTTTCATTGTTGCAGTCATTACATTTGGGTAGATTCCCAAAGCTAAGGTTGGGAGGAGGAATTTAAATAGAATTAGGACCAGCTATAATGTCCAGCAAGACTGCAGTGGCAAAGCCAGCTATGGATTTAGAGAAAATTGGCAAATGATAATGCTTGGTGAAAGTATGTACAGATAGCAGCTTCTAGGATGCCCCTGGTAGGGACACCCCTGAGAAAGGCTGCAGAGATAGATGCAGCCCAGGTTGAATGGAGTCTGATGCCCTGTGGGATAAGGTTTCCATGGGATAAGGTTTCCATGGTGCTTATAGCAGAAATTAATGCAGTGGCCTATCCATTTTGAAATAGTTTGCTTTGAAATAGCTTTCCCCTCTGTCCCTGCAGCAAATGCCACCAGCAGTTCAGATTTCCTTTGAGGTTTAGTCCTGTCCAAGTAGACTAAGTTGCCTGTGCACATCTAAGGAGTGCAGTATCTGTTCCCCTTTGTTCTGTGGGTTAGGAAAGAAGGTAGGCAAGTGAATGACTGATTAAGAGCCACAGTGGATACCACCTTGGGCATGAAGAAGGGATTGGTTCTGAGGGACACCCTGTCTGCATGAAAGATGATGAAAGGCTCCACTGCCATAAGGGCCTGTAATTCAGATACCCTTCTTGCTGAAGTGATTGCTAAAAGGAAAGCTGTTTTCCAAGAAATGAATTTTAAATCTGCAGTAGCAGCTGGCTCGAAGGGAGGAAGAGTGAGTTTCTCCAAGACCAAGTTAAGGTCCCAGGCTGGAGTTGGAGCTCTCCTGGGTGGCCTTACATTTTTGGCCCCCCTGAGGAACTGCTTGAGCAGTGGGTGAGAGAAGAGGGGAGGCTCTGTGCTATAATGAGCTGAAATGGCTCAGGCATGAATTTTGATGGAGGAAAAGGACAAGCCCTTATGAAGCATCTCAGTCAAGTATTGTAGAATCTGAGGTAAATTGGGCACTGCTGCACTCATCCATTGAGATTGGTTTCCAGGCACAAAATCTTTTCCATTTTGCAGCATAAGATTTTCTAGTACTAGGCCTCCTTGCCTCTAAAATGATATCCATCCCCGATTTACTGAGGAGTGGTAAAGGAGAGATTAGGTAATTAGCCAGGCTGCTACGTTCAGGGTTTGCAGCTGAGGGTGCAGAATCTAGTTCTCCTACAGAGACAACAGGGAAGGAGTCTGAGGAAGGTGCCATGGGGCCAAGCGTGACACACGGCACAAGAGGGGGTTACCAGTGTTGGCGTGGCCAGTCTGGTGCAATTAAAATCGTCCTTGGCTTGTCTGGTTTGATCTTTAGTAGTACACTGGAGAGCAGAGGCAGAGGAGGAAAGGCATAAACTGATAGTTTTTTTCCAACTGAAGGATAGAGCATCCATTTTCCAAGCTAGCTTGTGGGGAATCCTTGTGCAAAATTTGTCCAATTGATGGTTCTGGGGGGAGGCAAACAGGTCTATATCTGGGATCCCCCATTTGCTTGTCAACATGCTGAAAATCCTTGGTTCCAGTTTCCACTCATGTGGGTCCATGAGGTTTCTGCTTAATCCATCTGCCACTGTATTTAGTTTTCCGGGCAGGAATTGAGCTTGTAGATTCACTTGGTAGCTCAAGGCTGTGTTCCACAATGCCATGGCTAGTCTGCAGAGGGGGTAAGAATGTGTACCCCCTTGCTTGTTTATGTACCACATGACAGTGGTGTTGTCCGTCTTTACCACTAGTTGTCCTGGAAGAATGTGGTCCTTGAAGGCTGTCAGAGCATTCTGTACAGCTGACATTTCCTTTTGATTTATGTGCAGGTGCATTTGACTTTGGTTCCATTTGCCCTGAATGCACTTCCCTGCCAGGTGAGCCCCCATGCATAGTCTGATGAGTCTATTGTTAAGGTTTGGGCCGCAGGGGGTAGTGTGAATGGTAGTCCCCTGCTTTGGTGGCAGGCCTCTGCCCACCAAAGGAACTCTAGGCGTAGGCAAGGTATGATAGGAATCACTGCTTCTAGATCCTGAGAATGTTGACACCATAGGCATTTGAGATATCATTGTAGTTTCCTCATATGCAGCCTTGCATATTGAATTAGAAGAATGCAGGAGGCCATGAACCCCAAGACTTGCAGTATTTGCCTTGCAGATAACTGGGTTTTTGTGGCCACTTGTTTGAAGTAGGTTGTCAAATGAATCCGTTTCTCTGGCGTGAGGAAAGCCATCTGGAAAGTTGCATTCAAGCTTGCTCCCAGGAATATAATTTGTTGACAGGGTACCAGGTGTGATTTCTTTTCGTTTATGGTGCACCCCAGACAAGTCAGCACCCTTTGAACAAAGGCCAGATGATTCAAAAGTATGTCCTGGCTTTCTGCCTGAATTAGACAATCATCCAGATATGGGTATATTTGAATATTTCTTTGCCTGCAAAATGCAATGACTGGAGCTAGGCACTTTTTTTAATACCCTGGGTGCAGTAGATAAGCCAAAGGGCAGTGCAGAGAACTGATAGTGCATGTAGTCTGCTTTGAAGCGTAGGTATCTTCTGCAAGACTCCCTGATAGAGATGTGCAGGTATGCTTCTTTTAAGTCTAGTGTTGCCATCCATGCATCTTTGCCTAGCATAGGAAGTAGTTGGTGAAGTTAGCATCTTTAATTTTGGAATCACCAAATAGGTGTTTAGAGTAGAAAGGTCCAGGATAGGACGCCATGTATTGTCTTTTCTAGGTACCAGGAAAAGTCTCGAATAGAAACCTTGTCCCTTTTCCTCTTCTCGTACTAACTGAATAACCCCCATGCTTAAGAGAGAGAGTACTTGATTTTGGGCCTCTGCCCACTGATTTGAGGGTAGATCTGGCCACCCGCGTGTGGAAGTGAAATCTGTATCCTTGGGACACTATATTTAAAACCCATTTGCCCTGGGTAATGAGTTCCCAGTTTTTGGCCTGCAGACCAATCTTTCTGCCTAAAGGAACATTCAGTTGGGAAGTGCTTGGAAGTTTTAAAAGCAAGTCATCGAGACAGTTTTCCATAGGGGAGAGTCTTACTACTGCCAGATTTAGATGTGGAAACCCCCCACTGCTTAGTCTTGTGTGTCCCCTGGGACTGAAATCTGGGGTTTCTGCTGTGTCTGGGTTTGGATTGAGAAGACCTGGAAGGAGCTGGAAAGGACTAATTCTTAGAGGTCCAATGCCTACTAAATCTAGGAGGCTGAACTTGTAAGAAATCTTTAACAGTTTGTATAGCTTTAGCTTTATCCTCTGTCTTTTTAAGAACTTCACTAAATATACAGAACTGGAACACAATCACTGTACGTTTGAAAAGTTTCAAACGTACAGTGATTGTGTTCCAGTTCTGTATATTTAGTGATTTTGGAGCATTGAAGGAGTGGAGGTGTTGTATTTTGTATTGTCATGTCGGTGAACACCATTTCTGTCACCTCGTTGGGTGCACATTCTACTCAACCAGTTAATTTGGCATCTATATGGAAAGAAAGGGAAGAAAAGATGGCAATCAATGATCCATGGGAGAGTGCTACCATTGACTTTTCTGAGAGGTATGTGGAACCTGAGAGAGCTTTGATAAAGGAAGTCACAACTTTCTATGATTTGAAGCTGCTTGAAAAATACATCAGCACAAATGTTACACCCAGGGGTCTGAGAGTTGAGCGATTACCTGCTTTTGAATTTTCTGAGGACGAGTCTGACTTGTCCTCAGAATGGAAAGATATATCTTTAAAGTGCACACTAGGTTGGTTAAGTGTGCTTGTAAAAAGAAATGAAAGAACACTACAGAAGGTTCGTACCTCTATTCTGCATTTACAAGAAAAACTCATTGAGGAGAGTTCGGTGACTGTCTTTAATAAAAATCTAGTTGAAATCAAGAACAGAGTCTCTAAAATCGAAGCGGAGGTAATTTCACGCAAAAAGAGAAAATACCTCCGTGATGTTAAAGATCATGATACAGGCAAGCTGTTTTCCTGGCAGTACAGCTTTAAGAGGAAGCGAGGCGCCTTTCGTGACGTCAGAAGCGGCTCGAGATCGGGTATGGGAGAGACCTCAGCGTCCTCAGCAGATGAATCCAGCAGCAGGAAGAGTGTTTCTTTCGAAAGTTTGAATACAGAGCATGAGACACTAATAGAAGCCAACGGAGCAGCGGGCGTTTCAGATCAGTCATCGGCGCAGCGGAAAGGGAGGGGGCGTCGCTTTCAAAATAAGGGAAGAAGGAGATAACGTGGTGAGAGCAATTGAGGAGGAAGGCAGCATCTCAAATCGCAGACTTTGTTATTGAGGGGGGTTTACAGCACAACTTTGTACCTGATTTATGTTCTAATATGGACACTTGTGAAGGTGAGAACTACAATATTTTAAACATTTCGGATTTAAATATTTCCGAGAGTGCCAAGCAGGTATTGTTTAAAGGTACAAAGTTTGTACCTGTATGTTTCCCTTCTTTGGCTGATGTATCTTTAGAAATTAGGCAGTTTTGTAGAAAGTTGCATTTAAGGGAGTTTTTTTCAAACCAAGTTTGCATACATAATGACATCAATATGGAAGGGATTGATAATGATGTTGAAAATTCAGATTGTTTGGATAATTTTTGCTGAACATGACATTGCATGAAAATGATTTGGTAGATATTTATGCACAGGAAGAAGTGTGTGAAGATGGGGGGGGGGGGGGTTTGCATTCAGCACTGGATATGGAAGGTTGACAGTTCCCAAAGTACCTTACAAAAGCGAATTCATGCCACCTAAGAGAAATATAGTTATTAATGTGTTTGAGAAAACACTGTTAAAAACCATTGAAGAAGAATATAAAAAATTCTGTGGAAAGAAGAAAAAGTATAATTTAAGTAGGAATGAATGGAAGGCCTTATCAGATTTAAAGAATGTAAATGATCAATATGCGTTTACTCAGGCTGATAAGGGTGGGAACTGGGTGATCCTTCCAAGGGAAAAATACAATTCCATAGCTCTGGATTTATTGATGGATACCAATACATATTTAGAATTACCTTGTAATTCATTAAAGGAATATAACTCACAATTACTGGAACTACTGGAAAGGGGAGAGAGGTTAGGTTTTCTGTCATCTGTTGATGTTAGAAAATTGCATGTAAAAAATCCCAAGGTTGCTAGATTTTTTATCATTCCTAAAACACATAAAGATATCAGGAATCCACCAGGACGTCCCATAGTTTCAGGTAAGGGAGGCTATTTGCAAAATGTAGGAATATTCCTGGATTCCTTGTTAAAATGCTATCTGGAAAGGGTACAGTCACATGTAAAAAATACGAATGAAGTGTGCATTAAAGTAAGTGACATCATATGGGAAGATGATTTTTATTGGGCTAGCGTGGATGCTAAATCCTTATATACCAGCATTAATAGACATCATGGTTTAAAAGCAGTAGAAAAAATGTTGGGGGATGGACCAAAAACATATTACATTCTTAGTTTGTTGGATTTCTGCCTAACACACAATTGTTTTGAATTTGAAGGGAGGTATTGTTTGCAAAAAGAGGGCACAGCTATGGGGGCAGCATTTGCGCCCTCATATGCTATCTTGTTCATGGCCCATTTTGAGAATTGTTTCATTTACCCCTCAGAATTTTATAAGAACAAGGTAGTAAAATATGTGAGATTTATTGATGATTTGTTATTCTTGTGCAAGGGTAATCCAGAAGATTTTGGCAAATTTGTCTTGGAGATCAAGGAAAACTCTTGGGGATTAGATTTCACTTGTACTATAGGGGGCAGAAGTATCCAATACTTGGATGTGGAGATTTATTTGAGTTCAGACAATAAAATACAATACAAACCATACCAGAAGAGGACAGCAGCCGAGAATTTTCTTCATGCATCTAGTATGCATAGTGATTCTCTGCTCAAATCTCTACCATTTGGTGAATTCAAACGCATAGGAATGCACACTTCAGAGAGTAATATGATTTCCAGTGAATTTAATAAGGTTGAAAGAAAATTGATAGGGAGGGGATATTCTGAAGCAAACATTAGTGAGGCTAGAGATAAGGTAGAACGTGAGTTAGGACTTGGCAAGTCTTCAGAGACTAGGGGCAAATCTTGGTATGGTAGAAATGAGATTTTGGATTTCAGTTTTCGTGACCTTGGGAAAGCTAGGTCTGGTGACAATATGTTTTTTGTCACCAGATACTCACAATTTTCAGATGCAATAAGGGAGGCAGTGATAAGATTTTGGCCCATCATCAGTGAAGATGACAAAATAGGAAAACTTTTCCCACCAAGGGTTATTTTTTCTTACAGCAGATATTCTAACTTAAAGGAAATACTGAATTTCAGAACCAATAGCACATTTAGAACGAGTATTAGAAAGGGAACATTTAGATGTGGAAATTGTAAGATTTGTAGTCGGGTCAAAAGTTTGGATGGCACCAAAATTAATGATGTCATATACAGGGCCCTAGAATACTACGACTGCAACTCCACAGGGGTAGTATACATCATAGGATGTGGATGTGTGAAACCGAAATGGTATGTAGGACAAACAAGAAAGGTGAAGCTTAGGATTCTTGAACATCTTGGTGATATAAAACACAAAAGAATGGAAAGTCCGGTAGGGAAACATTTTTGTGAAGAACATAGGGGGATTCCAAAAGGATTTGTATTTTGTGTGTTGGGCAGGCCCAATGTATTTGGAAATGAGGCTGTATTTCGTGAAAAATTGTTACAAATGGAATCTAGGTGCATTCTTAATTTCAAAACTTTGTTTCCAAATGGAATGAATATGGAAGTTTAAATATTTTCTCAAATAATTTTCCACATATCTCTTAGAAATGATGTTTTTGGAGAAATTCAGTAAAAAAATGCATGTAGAATGTATTATGTAATAGTAGTAATATTTGGTTAGGAAAATATTCACAAATGTGATGATTTATTAGCATTAGTTATACAAAAGTATTTATTTATGAACATTCACATAAAATGTGTTTATATATATTTTTTATATATATTTAATGAAGTCAGAAACAAGTTAAATGAGTGAAGTTAAAAAATGCTTTTACAAAGTTTTTTCTGATGCTAGTCATCTGGTTGTGTTTAATAATGAAGGGAATTTAATTATGGAATAAAGGGATGGTGCACCAATAATTCAATTAAATGTAATATAAAAAGGGTGGTGTTTGACATTGTAAATTGTATTCCAGGAGAAGGCGAAGGCCGAGGTACCAGAATTAAAAAAACTTTTCAAACGTACAGTGACTGTGTTCCAGTTCTGTATATTTAGTGATTTTGGAGCATTGAAGGAGTGGAGGTGTTGTATTTTTTAAGAACTTCCTCAGCTTTGTTGCCAAACAGGTGGTCCTGATTTAAGGGAGCATCCAACAGTTTAGCTTTAACATGATCAGGCAAAGATTGCTCCTTAAGCCAAGCATGCCTTCTGAGCACAGACGCAGTAACCGCAGCCCTGCAAGAGGCCTCTAATGAATCAAATCCACATTGCAAAGTACGTTTTCCAACTTGTCCAGCAGAATGCATTAAATCCTGTAATTCTTTATTTTCAGCACAGTCAGGAATCAACATCATTTTCTGTTTAAGCAATCCAATAACATGCGGATACTTTAACATATGAAACTGGCAATTTAAAGCCCTAATGGCTAAGGTTGCAGAAGTGTAAACCTTCTTACCCCATCTATCCAGCGCCCTGGAGTTTCTATCAGAAGGGGTAGGATTTTTAGCAGTAGAAGCCTTAATGCCCTTGGGTCCCTGTGAGATAGTCTGTGGATCCGCAATAGGATTTTTAAAAAGGAACTTGTGTGAATTAGGAACCCTGCAATATCTGTCAGATTTTCTGGGTGCAGGAGGCAAATAATCAGGGGCCAAACTGGATTCCGAAAAGGCATCAACAACAATGTCTAGTACAGGAGGTATAGATAAAGGCCTATGCTGAAGCAGGAGTAAGCAATTCTGAATCAGAAAAATCCTGGCTTTCCCAGTGGAAATGCTCCCTTAGAGTATGCAAGATTTCACCAAAAGAAAAATCCTCTGGAAGGGAAGCAGAGGGAATAGAGTCCTCTGCATCAGAATCCTCATAAGTAGATAAGGGTAAATCCAGATCATCAGAATAATCAGAATCCTGGTCAGAAGATTCATAAAAAACTTCAGTCCTAGGTCTCTTAGAAGGGGGAGGTTGACTTCCCCTGATTAGAGTTATAAGATCTTCAGTCATTCTTATTTGTTTTTTAGGCATAGAGGCCTGAGCATGCGGCCTGGGCGTCTGTTTCTTAGGCATGGTTCGAGATTTAGGCCTAAATGAAGAAGGAGGCGTCTGTTTAATATGCAAGTCCGTAGGCTTAAATACACCCTCAGAAGCCGGTGCCTGCACAGCGGCTCCGGACCCATCCAAGGTAGAGACATCTGCATGTTCCACAGTTGAAGCATCTTGCGGCATACCGGACTCTGAATGGGTCTCAGTAGAGGCCTGTGAATCAGAAGTAGCTGGTATCAGTAGCACCTCACTGAGTACCGGCGAACTGGCGACTGGCTTAGAAGTGTCGGCAGTTTTGGACCTAGGTGGCCTGTCTCTGTCTTTATCTTTGCATTTTTTCGGAATCCCGGTAGTCGGACGGCTAACCGACATTTCTGGATAATTAAACAGAGAACCGAAATATTTAGAGGCGAAAATATACCGACTGATAGTGCGCTGATTAAAATAAGGCACAAAACCGACAGCAAGGTACGTCGTGGTCAGGGCCTAGGCAAGCAATACAGTACGAAAGAAAATCTTTGTTAGGTATTTACTTTCCACAAGTAATGCAATTATTAACTTTTACTGAAATCGGTAAGGAACAAGAAAAAGTTTCCACCAACAGGGTACTTAACTTTAGTTGAAGTCTTTGTCTGAAACTCGAAAACGAAAATTTCAGGAGTCGGTCGCCCGGCACTTGCAAACTGCTTCTGCTTCGGGCACTGCACAGCAAGAAAGACTAATGTAATAGCGTCAGCTGCATGCTTTATACCCCTGACAACCTGACGTCATGGAAGAAGGGACAGCAACCGACGCAGGACCCAAGACTTTGTTAATCAGGCTGACTGAGGGCTACTGCAAGCAGATAACCCAAATGTAATGACTGCAACAGTGAAACACTAAGAACATCAGACAGATGACGAATACACATCTGTTGCAAGCAGCAAGAGTCTATTCACAAATGAAGCTCTCTGCAGTTTAGGCATTACAGGACAAAAGATTAAAACTATGAGTGAAAGACAGTAATGAGCTACATCTGGCAAATATATTCCTCAGCCTTTATGTACATACTTTCCCCATATGGAGACCCATGTTACCATCAATTACGAAAGCACCAGTATATAGAACAGAAACACTTAACCAGCTGTTCCTAACATATGTAATAAATACATGTTATGAAGCAGCATGCAGAAACCTTTTGGCAACAGAAGTCAATTATCCAGTGTAGTGTTCCCCTCAAAGGTGACATAAAACTTTGAAGTATGCATTACTAACACATGCTTAGCATCTACCAACAGGTGGTAGGCTTTCCATCCCCACAATGCTGCTAACATGCATAACAGGCATCCCTTTAAGGATCCGGTTAACTGGTTAGACTCAGCGCATCATTTGTCAACTTCACTTACAACTAATCACAGGTTTCAAGAATGCTAAATTAGGGTCTAGAGTGGATCAACACAACATGAACAACTTTTTAAGCTAATATGAACACAGTCCACTTCTAGAAAACAAAATGATACATGGCTCTACACCCAAGTAATGCAGCATCACCCTCTGTGGAAACAACACAACTCACCTCCTAACAAGAACGGAAGCAAAAAACTTGAGGGAACTGTCAGTAATAAACTAGGTAACTCCAGATAATATCCATAAGAAACAAGTACAGCATACTGGGTGCCTTTCCACTTCTGGAAAACATCCACACTCCACTCATTTCTGAAACCACCACCTAAAAAGAAACTTGACTCCAGTAAAAGATCTGCATAAACACTTCCATGATGAACAGTGCATTAAGTGGTCAGACTCTGAAAGCTTGGAATACAAGAGCTGTGTCTACACTTTATACAGGACAAAAAAGGAAATGAAAATATTCAACTACATTAAGGGATCTAATGGGAAAACAAAGGCTGAGGTTACTAAGAAATCTAATGATTTCTACCCTCAGGACTATACATTTCACATTACAGGAGGAGGTTCAGAACAACACCCAGATGTCCCTTAACAGAGAAAATTATGCCAGACTAGAATGTTCTCAAAGAGAATCCAAGTAGTCTAGGCAGAAAGCTTTAAGGTGGGTTACAGCAAGTAGCTGGCAAACTGAAAACCAGCTGGTACGTCAGATCTGCAGTTAGGACCTACAGCACATTTCTGCATTCAGCAGGAGGAAAAGGAAATAATGACATTAGGAAAAAAATGAGACAGACTGACCTCCAATGGTTATTGCTGTGATACAGCTGTTCAGATAAATTAACATTTCACAATCGCACAATGATGGCACAAAGAGTGGAAGGCTCTACTAAAGGTGATCCATGGTCAGCCTTAACAATATGTCCACATACAGAGCATGGGCGTCAAGAACTTGAGCTTGACAAAGCTAGACTAGACAATGCTATTAAGAGGCTTTGCAGATTTCTTTTGAATAATATGTACATTACTGGCAGCTGCAGCCCCAAAAGGTTGTAAACAGGACTGAAAATAATCATATATATAACTATGCAGGGAATAAGCAAATCAAATAAGAGACTGAAGGACTTAACTTGGATATTCTGTAGAGAAGTGGAATCTAACAGATACCTTTAAAAAAGGGGAGAGAAGTCCAACATTCTTCAAAAAAGGGGATGTTTCACAGCAAAGAGAACATGAAATAAGAGAAAGTATGCATAATTTTAGAATTTTTTTTCAAAGGTAATAGTGTGGTATATGCCTAGGATATTACTAACTAAGCAGAATGGGATAAACAAACATGGTGAAGGACAAACTGCAGAAGAAAGGCGGAACATTATTATCAACAGAGACAGAACACTGAATCAAGAGACCAAGACTTGTGTACTTACTGCAGATACAGAAATCAGGCTGTGCCAAGAGGTCCTTATAAGTGCCACTAAATTCCACTTTTACTGAATGCAAGTTATGTTTTTAGATGCTGGGCTAAACACAGCAAAAATTTCTACTAATGATGCCCGTTTTGATTTATGTATTCTTTAGACATGTTATGGGCTATGGTGGCTTTTACGTCCAAGTTAGGAAGCCATTAAGGTATCCCTCCAACCAGCCCTGGTACTTGCCTCTTTTTCGTGTTGTAGTACAATTGTTGCTGAAAATTCTTGTGATGTTCCATGCTGCATCAAAAAATGTCATGAAGAAGTAACACACAGACTCTGTAAATGAAAACCTGACTCTTACAATAAAAAAAACGCACAGTTATGAATAACGGACAAAATCCTGTATACAATCTTTTGAGATTAGACTTACAGTAGGAAAAGAAATAAAGAGGGACAAGACCACCCTTTTGTATAATGAGGTCATATATGTGTGCTGCAATGATATGGGTTCCCCTTAAATGCCTAACATGAAATGCTTGTATAATATTCTGTCATCAGAGAGCTAGGTTTTGTAGACAAAACCTAAAGTAATACCTGGAAAATAGTATCCAAAAAGCACAAGTTAACCAAAGCAACAGGAAACCAAGGGTAAAAATAAAAAACCTTCAATAAAACGTTAGCGCTTTTACAGTATATTATAACTGCTTTATCATACGCAAAATCATTCTTCAACAGATGGACTTAATAGTCAAAGAATCACATGATCTGATACGTTTCAATAGTGCATTAGTAGTGCTCTCTGTTCTAATATCATATAGATGTTCCCTGACCCTGTCTCAGTCTACAATCAAGCTCTAGAAGCTTTAAGAGGGAGAGGATTAGTATTCCCACTTATACCAATGAGACCAAGATGGTGACAGACGTTTATAAGAAATGTTGGCCAATATTAACTAGTGATTTGGGTATTAAACATACAGTGGGTGAGACCAACTTTCAATTTTAAGAACAAGAAGTCTAAAAATACTGTTATGTTATCTTAGAAACAGAGTGAAGGCAGTAGTAAAGAATGGCATACAGGCAACCACACCCTGTAGAAGATGTAATTTTTGCACATATTTTAGGATTCCACTGGATCTTTTATGTATCCAGAGAGTGGTAGGTTACCCAGAGTCAGAGTTCAGGCAGATTGCAACTCTGAAAATATTGTGTATTTAGGCATCTGTAATATATGCTCTATGTTCTATGTTGGGAAAACCAATCCTAGACTAAGACAGGGTCAGGGAACATCTATATGATATTAGATCAGGGAGTGTTACTAATGCACTATTGAAACATGCATCAGCTTTTGATAATACACACACGTTTACATTTATGGTGACAGAACAGGTAGAACTGAATGGACGAGGTGGAGATTTGGGAAATCAAACAGAGGTTGCGGAAATAAGATTGGTAATTAGACTGAGCTGACAATGGCAAGGGTTTAAATGAGAAACTTCCATTAAAACCTATTTTAAAAAGTAGAACTCTATGCAGACAGCTAGTATTGTATATTTTTGAATTATGTGTTTTTAAGACAATTCAGTATGGTTTCAAGGTTCAAATGAGAAACTTCCACTAAAATCTGTTTTAAAACAATAGAACTCTATGCAGATAGCTAGTACTGCATTTCTGAACGGTTGTGTGTCTAAGACAATTAAGCATGGCTTCAGATGCCAAAGTGATAAAGCGTTGCAGATCATGTGATTCTTTGACTATTAAATCCATCTGTTGAAGAATGATTTTATGTCTGATAAAGCAGTTAACATACCGTGAAAGTGCTAACGTTTTATTAAAGGTTTTTTATTTTTACCCTTGGTTTCCCGTTGCTTTGGCTGACTTCACGTGCTTTTTTGATACTATTGTTCAGATTTTAAGTGAACTGTTTGTCCATTTGGCTGCGTTACTGGTGTATTTTCTGGAAAATACTGCATCTTTTCTGCCAACTGACTACAACAAATCAGTCACAGCTCTTACTGCAGTTCCCATTACAGGATTATCAAATATCCAGATGCTACAAGTGTTTACTGCTGATCACTTTATTTGAGCTTTCATTAATATGAAATGCGAACTTGCCTCTTTTCAACAATATTAAATAAGTGACAAAATATATTTAAATATATAAACAACCTTAAAATATGTTCTCCAGTCCAAATAATCTTTAATGTTGGTAAGGAATGCCTACACTATATTAAATATGTCAGTCACAACCAGCTCAACAGTACTGAATAATAAGGTTGGCTGACAATGGCAACTTGAAACCAGACACAGGTCAGAAGCAGAAGCTGACTAAAGAGTGTCCACCTGAACGACACTATGGCGATTGTGCCGTCTATTTATATTTTAACACTAAGAACTACATTCTCTACACCACCAGGCTCTTGCTGGTTGTTCAGTGATAATTCCCAGGGTGAGTAAAAGGATCTGTTCTTTTACATGTATACAATGGATCTGCTATAAAGCAGAAAGTACCTGAGACCTGTATAATAGGACAAATAGTAAAAGATAAATCAGACTGGAGGTTCAAATCATTTCACTTGAAGTATGCATAGGAATGGCTGGGGAGGGGTGGTTTACAAACTCATAATACAGGGCATGCCCACACCAAGTATTAATAAAAGGAAATTCTGCTCAAGAGAGAGCAGTGTAATGAATACAAAACGCCTAACAGGTCTAGGAGCAAGATGCAAATCTTATCATAATGCTGGACAATGTCAAACATAAAAGGTATTCAGTAGAAGTTATATGTAACAAAAAGCATTTGCTAATGGAGCAGTGCTGCTTTGTTTAGTGGCTGGGGCATAAACAGTACCTTTAAGCAGCTTAAATGACATAACACCTCTACTACTTCGTTCACAGTTGTGGGGGAAGGGGGAGTAGAACCAAAACAATACAGAATATGATGATCCCTCAAGTTTCTTTAGAAAAACACCTTGGTAGTTATTTTATATAGCAAACCCCCAAATTACAATTCCAACATCAACAGGAAAATGATACCTGCTGACTCCAGGACATATGATTCAATGCATTTTAAAAACAACCACTTATATATACATACACATATATATTAAATAATACATACAACTATTACATCTTCGTTAATATTCTGGAAACTGACTGTGTGGCAGACCATCTATAAACTGTTCACTTTAAGCCATCTGAAATAAAACCTTCATTCTCTCAAAAAAGCAATCCTTCAAGTTTCTGTAACATCTGAGCTTAGGTTCTTATTCCTGCAAAGTAGAAACATATACCCTTTAGCTGAGAAGGAAATTAAGACGTCACTGAATGTAGGGGGAAAAACACAGGAACGTATACCCGGCTTCTGACTTCCTGTCTAGCAAATCAGAAATTGCATAAGATATACATTGTGCAAGGCAACAGCCTTTAAGGAATTTATTTAAGCAATTATTAGGTCCTCTGAAATTCTGTTTAGTGCATATCAGATGTCATCGTATTTGTGTTTTAAATAGTCTTTTATGACCTCAGCAATAGGCAGTTCTTCAAGTAGCTTCAGATTTTGAAGGCCTATACATTGTCGAATTTTGATCCTGCACAGGTCTTGTAAATTTCTGGGCTGCTCTGAAAGAAAAAGAGACAATTTTTTTTTCTGTCCTTGCACAGTTTTTACTATACGTGTGTATATATATATATATATATATATATATATATATACATATATATATATATATATATATATATACACACATACACACACACACTTTTAATACAACTAGAAATATTTGCTGTGGTAAAACACCTGCAATAACATTTTCATTTGCAGCACTATATGAAAGTACAGTTGTGCAAGATACTCACCATAACATTATGTGACAGAGTTTTTGCCTTCATATGCTCAATGGGTAAAACAACTCTTGCAGGGAGCAGCTAAGTCAGCAAGTTTCTTCCATAAGTAATGGCAACACAAGACTAGGTGGCTTTGACTGCCTGCTGAAATAATGTGAGAGAGCCTTACTCAGCTGCACTAAGTAGTATGCAGCCAAGAAAAGAGCCTGCCAAAGTAATATTACGAAAATACACACAGCAGAAAAGACGCAAGAAAGAAGTCATGCCCATACCACCTTAAATGTGGTGGTGAACATTTCTCTCTCTCAGAAGGAAAAAAAAAAAAACACTATAATGTTGCGGCTCCACAAACATATCCAGTCTGATAATTCCAACTTCAAGGAGCACCACAATGTACACTGTGCAAGGAAACAACTAGAATGTTATGGTTATGTGCATACAAACATATGTAATATACGCATACACACACATTTCATAGGCACATGAAAACTGACTTAATAGAAAGAAAAGTTGGGTAAAATCTTACCATAACCATAGATTGTCCTTCTCTTCCATGTTGCAGTATTCATCACATATGGGTTTACTCCTCTTGCTACCCAAAAGTCCGACCAGTATACAAAAGATTTCAGTTACTGTATGTATGGTACTTGGGACTTCTGACGAGCCTAGCAGAACGTGGGCCATAAAAGTGATGTCCACATGCACCAGCCCTTAGAACTGTAAGCCCCAATCGGAACCAGTCCTAGCAAGGATAATGCCAGCCCTGTGTCATCCAAAAAGGGAAATGTTGCAAAGCAAAAGGGATAGGTGGGTGGGAAGGAATACTGCAACATGGAAGAGAAGGCCATCTATTGTTTTGGTAAGATTTTACACAATTTTTCTATGTCCTTCTATTTACATGTTGTAGTATTCATCACATATGGGTGAGTGCCAAAGCTCAGTGTGAAGAAGGGGGAGGTGGGCCTAGTAGAGTTCTCCAGGAATCTATGGAGGATAGCCCCTGCAAACCCTGCTCTGGCCCTAGAAATGTGGTCTAACTTGTAGTGTTTGGTGAAGGTGTGCACTGAAGACCAAGTGATTGCTTCCAGTATGGTGGAGGTATCCAAACCCCTGAAGAAGGCCCCAGAGGAGGCCACTGCCCTGGTGGAGTGTGCTTTGACAGTACCTTGCAGGGATTTCCCATGGTGCTTGTAGCAAAAGGTGATCGCTTTGGAAATCCATGTTGAGATGGTTTGTTTAGTTACTGCCTTCCCTAGGGCCCTGGGTTGGAAGGAGACAAACAGTTGCTCAGCTTGTCTGATGGACTTGGTTTTGTGCAGATATAGGGAATGGAGTACTCTCTCACGGTCTCCCCTGTGGATTAGGAAAGAAGGTTGGTAGATGGATGCCCTGATTTAGGGAAATGTCATTCACCACCTTGGGCATGAAGGAGGGGGTTAGTTCTAAGAGTAACCCTGTCAGGGTGGAATACTAAGAAGGGTAGAATAGCCATGACGGCTTGCAACATTGACACTCTCCTGGCTGAGGTCAAAGCCACGAGGAGGATAGTCTTCCATGTGCAGTGTTTTAGGGAAGCTTTATTTGTTGGCTCAAAAGGAGGGAGCATGAGCTTCTCTAAGACGTAGCTGAGGTCCCATGGGGGGGTCCTGGGTGGTCTGAGATGAAGGACCCCTTTAAGGAATAGCTTAGCTGCTAGTCTGAAAGCTGGGGGGGGGGGGGGGATCCAGAGGCAGGCATGCTGAAATGGCAGACAAGTGAGCTTTATTGGATGAGAAGGCCAAACCTGTCTGCAATAGTTCACACAGGTAAGACAGCACTAGAGGGGTCTCGCTTTCCAGCGGGTCCAACTACCTTTTGAGACATCATATTGAAAATCACTTACACTTTGATAGGTAAGATTCCCTTGTATTTGGCTTCCTGGCCTCCTGCAGGATAGTGAGCACGTTCTCGTTGTAAAGATGTCTGAAAGGGATCATAACCCTACCCACCCACAGGGTGAGGTGCAGAGATTTCCACTGTGGGTGTATTTGGGATCCCTTGTGCTGTGTGAGAAGGTCCACTCTGGGGGGGGGGGGGGGTTAACATGTGGTGATTGCCCTTGGATAGCTGTAAGAGGAAGGGGAACCAAGGCCATCTTGGCCAATAGGGAGTTACCAGTAAAGTTTTTTGGTCTGTCCTGTTGGATCTTCAGCTGGACCTTCTGAACAAGTGGGAAGGGGAGAATGCATAGAGAATCATCCCCTTCCAGGAGATTGAGAAGGCATCTGTTACCATAGCCTGATGATGTAGAAGTCTGGTGCAGGAGGACGGAAGTTGCCTGTTGATGGAGGAGGCAAACAGGTCTATTTGAGGTGTACCCCACCTGTGGACCAGGTCCAGGAAGACATCCCTGTGAAGCATCCATTCATGATTATTTGTCATGGATCTGCTGAGAGAGTCTGCCTGAGAATTCTGTTGTGAAGGAATGCAAACTGTCTGTAAGATTACGTCCCAGGAGGTGGCCATTTCCCATACCAGGAGAGCCAGTCTGCACAGCAGATAAAATTTGGTGCCCCTTGCTTGTTGAGATACCACAGCACTGTGATATTGTCTGTAAAGATTTTTAGTGGTCCTTGTTGTAGGTTGGTTTGGAAGGCTTGCAGGGCCATTAATATTGCCCTCATCTCTCAGATATTGATGTGTTCTTTCCTGTGTGGTGCTGGCCACACTCCACGCACACTCAGGTGCCCCAGAGTTGCTCCCAGACCAAGTCTGAGGCATCTGTGTGCATGATCTATTTGGGTTGAACTGGTGGAAGAGGAAGACCTGGGTTGAGGTTTAACTGCTTCGACCACCACTGGACTTCTTGTTTGAGGCAGAGCTTGAGAAGTACCCTGTACTCGAGGGGGTATGAGTGTTGGGTCTAAACTGACCTGAGGTACCACTGCAACTTCCTCATATGGAGTCTTGCTAATGGTAGCATGGGGATAGTGGCTGCCATGTAGCCCAGGAGCCTGAGGTACTACCTTGTGGTTAATTTTGTGGTCTTGAGGACGAGAAGAAGGTGTTGCATCAAACTTTCCACCTTTTGGTGGGGAGGTAGGCTTTCATGATGTCTGCCCGAATCCTGCACTCCAAGACGATGTCTTGAGTAGGTTCCAGATGGGATTTTGGGAAGTTGATTTGAAATGCCAGGGACTGTAGGAGAGCAACAGCAACATGCAAGGGTTGCCAGAGGACCCGTTTGCAGTCTGCCTGAATGAGCAAGTCGTCCAGGTAAGAGAATATTTGAATTCTTTTTGTCCTGCAGAAGGCAGTAACTGAAGCCAGACATTTGGTAAGGACTCTGGGTGCATGGAAAGCCCACAGGTCAAGGCAGAAAACTAAGAGGAATCCACAGAAAACCTCTGGTATTTCCTGAAATTGGGCCTTATAGGGATGCGAAGGTACGCATCCTTGACATCTAAGGTGGCCATGAACTCTTAGGAGAAAAGTGGAAAGAATGTTGGTAAGGTCAAAATCCTGAAAGAAGAGGTTGAGTACTGAGAGGTCCAGAAATGGCTTCCAGGGACCATCTTTTCTTGGAACCAGGAAAACCCTGGAGTAGAAGTCTCTTCCTTTTGCAGACAGTGGGACTGTTTGAATGGTGCCCTGAGCCATCAGGTTGTCTAACACTAGCTGTAATACAGGGAGCTGTTCTTCTGGTGGCTATGGGATACCCCTTCCCTTTGGGGCATTAACTAGGCCATAAAATACCCATTCTCTATTATAGAGAGGACCCATTTGTCTGAGGTGATAAGTGTCCACACTTGGAGACAGTGAGAGGCGCTCCGAGAGAAGGACAGAGAGAGAAGGAGGCGTTTTTAAACTTGGCAGGTAGTCAGACAACTGCCCTGTCATGAAAGGGCAGCCTCTGGCTAGAAGAGGTGAGGGATCTGGTAGGAGTCAATTGCTTCCTGGAAGTTTTCCTAGGCCTTGTGGAAGCAGCAGGGCAAGGGTGCTTTTTAATAAAATTGTGTTTTTGCTGGGTAATTCCTCTGGAAATTTGCAATAGGAGAAACCTGCAGGTGTTTTAAATCCTGCTTCTCCTTCTCCTTGTAATGACTTAAATAAGTCAGCCACTTTTGTTCTAAACAGGGTTGTGTTGTCCAAAGGGGCATCAACCAGCTTGGCTCTAAAGTCATCTGGTAAAAAGCTGTAGGCATAGCCAGGAGTACCTTCTAAAAGCAGATGCTGATGCTGCTGACCTGGCTAAGGCCTCTGTGGCATCAAAGTACAGTTGTGTACACTTACCATAAATGTAGATGTTAGAGTGTATTCACTGTTGCAGTCATTACATTTGGGCAATCTGCTGGCTGGTTGCCCTCAGTCAGCCTGAATAACAAAATATTGGGTCCTGCGTCAGTTGCTGTCTCCTCTTCCATGACGTCAGGTCGTCAGGGGAATAAAACATGCAGCAGACGCCATTTTATTCAGTTTTGCTTGCCCCAGATGTCAGGTGCCCCCCAAATGGGGAGCAAAAATATATATATATAAATAAACTGTAAATATATAAATGCACTTATAGAAACAAACTTTACCTTCAACTAAAAAGCAAATACACCACAAAGGCTTTTGAGTATAGTGAAGGAAAGAAAAGGTATAGAATGGGGGGTGGTGGGTGGGTAACCTGGAATACACTCTAACATCTACATTTATGGCAAGTGTACACAACTGTACTATATTCTTCGTGTTTCACTGTTGCAGTCATTACATTTGGGTAGAATCCCAAAGCTATGGAAGGGAGGATGGAGCTAAACAGCATTAGGAGCGGCTATAAGGCCCTGCAGGACTGCAGTGGCAAAGCCTGCCCTGGATTTAGAAGAGAGAGAGCTAAATGATAATGCTTTGTGAAGGTACGAACATAGCTCCAAGTTTCAGCTTCTAGAATGTCTTTGGTTGGGACCCTGCTGAGAAAAGCTGCTGAAGCAGAGGCAGCCCTGGTGGAATGTAATCTGATCCCCCTGGGCACAGGTTTACCATGGTGCAAATAGCAGAAATGAATGCAGTGGCTTATCCATTTAGAAATAGTCTGCTTTGATGTAGCCTTCCCCTCTGATCCTGCAGCAAATGCTACCAGTAGTTGCTCAGACTTCCTTAGAGATTTGGTCCAGTTTAAGTAGAAACTTAGTTGTCTGTGTACATCCAATGAATGCAGAATCTGCTCCCCCTTGTTCTGCGGATTTGGGTAAAAAGTTGGCAGATGAATGGTCTGCTTAACAGCCACACTGGATACCACCTCAGGCATAAAAGAAGGACTGGTCCTGAGGGACACCCTGTCCGGGTAAAATATAATGAAAGGCTCCACTGCCATGAGAGCCTGTAGCTCTGAAACCCTTCTTGCTGAAGTGACTGCCAAAAGAAAAGCCATCTTCCAAGATAGAAATTTTATATCCGCAGTAGCTGCTGGTTCAAAAGGAGGCAGGGTGTGTTTTTCCAGCACAAAATTGAGGTCCCATGCAGGAGTTGGTGCTCTCCTGGGAGGCCTTAAATTTTTGGCCCCTCTAAGACACTGTTTAAGCACTGGATGAGAAAAAAGGGGAAGCGCTGTGTTGTAATGAGCCGAGATGGCAGAGGCATGGATTTTTATTGAAGAAAAAGATGGGCCCTTGTCAAGTATCTCAGTTAAGTATTGTAAAATCTGAGGAATATTGGACTTTGCTGTGTCTAATTCCTTGTGCTTGGTTCCAAGCACAGAATCTCTTCCATTTATCAGCATAAGATTTTCTAGTACTAGGCCTTCTGGCTTCCAAAATGACATCCATCACAGATTTACTGAGAGGTGTGGTTTGAATAATTAGTTGATTAGCCATGCTGCAAGATTCAGAGTTTGGAGCCGAGTGTGCAGAATTTGATAGTTCTGCTGAGACAGTAGATGAGGTATTAGAGGCAAGTACCATGGAGGAAGATGCGACATATTCCTTAGAAGCGGGTACCAGTGCTGGCGTGGCCAGTCTGGAGCAATAAGGATCATTTTTGTTCTTTCCTGTCTGACTTAGTAAGACCTTGGAGAGTAGAGGCAGAGGGGGAAAGGCATAGACTGACAGGTTTTTCCAGCTAAAGGATAGAGCATCCACTTTCCATGCTTTTTTGTGATGAGTTCTTGTGCAGAATTTGTCCAAGTGAATTTTGGGGAGAGGCAAATAGATCTATGTCTGGGCTCCCCCATTTTTGTGCTAACATGCTAAAGATTTGTGGATCCAGTTTCCATTCGTGCAGGTCCATACGATTGCTGCTTAGGTCGTCTGCCAGAGTATTTTGCTTTCCTGGCAGGAATTAAGCTTGCAGAAGTATTTGGTAAGTCAAGGCTGTATTCCACAAGGCCATGGCTAAGTCTGCAAAGGGGGTAGGAATGTGTACCCAACCTGCTTGTTTATGTACCACATAACTGTGGTGTTTCTGTCTTTATCAGTAGTTGTCCTGGATGAAGTAAGCCCTTGAACGCTGTCAGAGCATTCTGAACAGCTAGCATTTATTTCTGGTTTATATGCAGATGCAATTGGTTTCGGCTCCATTTGCCATGAATGCATCTCTCTGCCAGGTGGGCCCCCCAAGCATAGTCGTATGAGTCTGTAGTTAGGGTTTGAGTGGCAGGGGGTAGAGTGAATGACAATCCCTTGTTTTAGTGACATGACTCTGCCCACCAAAGAAACTCCTGTTGTAGGCATGGAATGAGAGGAATCATTGTTTCCAGGCTGTGACAATGTTGACTTCATAAACCTTTTAGGTACCACTGAAGTTTCCTCATATGCAGTCTTGCATATGGAATTAACAGAATGCCGGATGCAATGAACCCCAAAGCCTGCAGAATTTGTCTTGCAGATAACTGGGTTTTTGTTGCCATTTGTTTGAAGTATGTGATTAGTTGCCTTTGTTTGTCTGGCATGAGGTAAGCCATCTGAGCAGTTGTATTCAAGCTTGCACCCAGGAATGTAATTATTTGAGAGGGTACCAACTGTGATTTCTTTTCATTTATGGTGTACCCTAGGCATGCTAGAAGCCTTTTTACAAACGCCAGATGTTGAAGTGTCCTTGTATCCAGATAAGGATAAATTTGAATGTTTCTTTGTCTGCAGAATGCAATTACTGGTGCCAGGCAAGACCCTGAGCGCAGTAGATAAGCCAAAGGGCAGTGCAGAGAATTGGTAATTGAAAAAGCCTGCTTTGAAGCGGACGTATCTTCTGCACGATTCCCTTATTGGGATATGCAGGTATGCCTCTTAAGTCTAGAGTCACTAACCAAGCATTCTTGCCTAGCATAGGCAGAAGCAGTTGTAAAGTCAGCATTTTGAATTTTGGAATGTCCAGGAACGAGTTCAGAATCGATAATTCCAGTATTGGACACCATAAATTTTCTTTTCTGGGTACCAGGAAAAGTCTTGAATAAAAACCTTGTCCTTTTTCCTTTTCTGATACCGGCTGAATAGCCCCCATATCCATGACATGACTTGTTTCTGGGCCTCTGCCCACTGATTTTGTGGCAGATCCGGCCATCCGTTTGGAATTGGCAAAGTATGGAAATGAAATCTGTACCCCTGGGTTACTACGTTTAATACCCACTTATCCAGGGTAATTAACTGCCAATTTTGAGCATGAAGTGATAGTTTTCCCCCCAAGGGGGCTGCCAAAAGACAAGTGCTTGGAGACAGTAGAGGAAAGTCATTGAGACTGCTTACTATAGGGTTGTGCTTTGTTTCCTCCAGATATGGAGGTGGAAGCACCCCATTGCTTCAAACTGTAAGAACCCTGTGATTGATATCTGGAGCATTTTGAGCACCTGGGTTTGCCCTGAGTGGCTCTGCTGGACACAGGAAAGGACCAATTTTTAGTAGGGCAGTGCCTACTGAACCTGGGTGGCTGTACTTGCAAGAAATCTTTCACAGTTTGCATAGATTTAGCTTAGTCTTCCATTTTCTTCATAACCGCTTCTGCCTTATTACCAAACAGAGTATCATGCTGCAAAGGGGCATCCAACAATTTAGCTTTAACATGATCAGGCAGATTTTGCTCCTTGAGCCAGGCATGCCTTCTAATCAAGATCCAGGAACGGCGGCCCTACAAGAGGCCTCCAAGGAATCAAAACCACATTGCAAAGTATGCTTTCCAACCTGCTCTGCTGAATGCAATAAATCCTGTAACGCTATTTTCCACACAATCAGAAATCAACATAATTTTCTGTTTCAGTAAGCCCGTAACATGCTGTTGATATTTAAGCATATGAAACTGGCAGTTTAAAGCCCTGATGGCCAAGGTTGCAGACGTATAAACCTTCTTACACCCTCTATCCAGCACCCTGGAATCTCTGTCAGAAGGGGTAGGATTTTTGGCTGTAGAAGCCTTAACACCCTTGGGACCCTGAGAAATAGTCTCAGGATCAGCAGGATTTTTGAAAAGAAATTTGTGGGAGTCAGGAACCCTGTAACATCTGTCTGGCTTACTAGGAGCCGGAGGCAGGGAATCAGGAGTCATGCTGGATTCCGAGAACACATCAACAATGTCTAATACAGGAGGTATTGCCAAAGGCCTATGCTGAGGAAGGAGGAAATCCCTAAGCCTCTTTTTTGATTCGGAGAAGTCCTGACTCTCCCAGTGAAAATGTTCCCTTAAAATATGCATAGTCTCTCCAAAAGAGTAATCCTCAGGAGGAGAAGCAGATGAGATGGATTCCTCTGCATCAGAATCCTCATAGAGTGGAATAGACAATTCCTGATCAGAAGAAATGGAAACCTGATCTGAAGATTCATAATCAGTGCACCTTGCCTAGGCCTCTGATCAAGGTAATTAAATCCTCAGCCATTTTGATAATCTGTTTTTTTAGGCACAGAGGCCTGAGCACGTGGCTCAGGCGTTATTTTAGACACAGAAGTTGTTTTTGACCTTGTTTTTGTTGCTGGCGTCAGTTTAATATAAAAAAGTTGAGGCTTGAAAACACCCTCAGAAGCCGGTGCCTGCTCAGCGGCTCTGGACCCCATCTAAGGGAGAGACATCAGCGGGTTCAATACTCTGAGAATCTCGCAGCATACCCGACTCCAAATGGGTCTCTGTAGAGGCCTGCGACTCAAAAGTAGCAGGTATCAGGGGCTGCGAAAGCGCCTCACTGAGTACTGGTGAACTGGCGAATGGCTTAGGAGAAGCTTTGTCATCGGTTTTGGACCTCGACGGTCTGCCTCGGTCTTTTTCCTTGAGTTTTTTGTGAACTCAAGAGTCTGATTGCTAGCCGACAACATTTCAGGATAGTTCAATCTTGAACCAAAATATTTAGAAGCAAAAATATACTGATGCTTAATAGTGCGTTGGTTAAATCTAGCACAAAACTGACAGCAAGGCACGTTGTAATCAGGGCCTAGGCAAGGAATACAGTACAAATGAAAATCCTTATGAGGTATTTGCTTCCCACAAGTAATGAAATTATTAACTTTTACTGACATCGGTAAGGAGTAAGAAAAAGTTTCCCCAACGGGATACTTGGCTTTTAGTTGAAGACTTCGGTTCTGAAACTCAAATACGAAAATTTCAGGAGTCGGCCAACCGGCACTTGTGAACTGCTTCTGCTTCGGGCACTGTGCGGCAAGAAAGACTGAATAAAATGGTGTCGGCTGCATGTTTTATATCCCTGACGACCTGACGTCATGGAAGAGGAGACAGCAACCGACGCAGAACGCAAGACTTTTTTCAGGCCAATTGAGGGCAACCTGACAGCAGGTTACCCAAATGTAATGACTACAACAGTAAAACACGAAGAACATCTGCACTTTATAGAGTGTCTGGTAATCTGGGTGGGGAGAGCAAGAAGGGATGGACAGTGAAGTTTTGGCAGCAAAATCTGGGGAGTTATATTTAGCCATGTGTGTCTGGTAATTAGTAGCTCTGAAAGCCAGAGTAGCAGAAGTGTATATTTTCTTACCCAGACATTCCATAGTTTTGCTGTCCTTGTCAGCAGGGAGAATGGTGGTGGAAGGCAATAGCTTTGAAGCCTTATCAGTGGAAATAGTGGCAGGGTCTGCAGCAGGACACAATTAGAAACTTTGCATTCTCAGGAACTTTATAAAACCTGTCAGACCTGCATGGAGCAGGGGGCTGAGAGTCTGAGTTCTGGGATGCTGAAGAGAAGGCATCCAAGAAGGCAGGCAGAATGGGAGGAAACAGCAGTAGGGGTTGGGGAATCCATCTGAATGAGGTTATAATACCTTTTTTGGACCTATGACATTTCAAATGATTCCCACTTGAAATGTTCCTTCATTTTAGTAATAGTTTCCCCAAAGGTCAAATCCTCTGCTGGGAAGTCAGGGTCAACGGATTCTTCCTCTGGGGTGCCATATCCCAGGGGGAAAGGCAGCTGAGAGGTATATGATGATTTTTCAGAAGAAGAATCAGAGAATTCCTCCTCTTCCCTCTAAGAGGGATCTGATGTCAGAGGCCTAGGGCTCAGGATGGGAAGAGGGATAGTGGATGTCCCTGGAGTGGTAGACCATAAAGTCATTTAACAAACTTTGGCTGAAGGCATATCAGTTCGGGATACTTTTAGAAGCAGTAGACATGCGTTTTCTTTTTTCCTTCCTTTTGAGAGACCTAGCAGGCGTCTGCATGGAGGAAGGCCTGGAATCCGGTGACTGTAAAGTAACGGAGCCATCCGACGGTCCTGTCGATAATGCTGGTTCCCCCCCCCCCCGGCGTTGGAAACAGACATCGGAAAAGCCTCTGTGAACATGCCCTCCACACAAGATTATGCGGCTTCCATGTAGGTACCCATTGTATCTGAAGCAGCAGAGCCAGAGTCTTCAACCAGGCCAAAGTCTGCCACAGGCTGAGGATCGGACAAAAGAGGCGCAGCGGTAGTTGTAGGCCTGATGGTCTTGCCCTTTTTTTCTGCAACTCAGCAGGTAAATTGGCAGAACCCTCCATACCCAAGGCTGTTTGATACTTTAGTTTTCTAGGTATAGGTTGAGCACATGCAGACAGCTGCAGAGAGTTTTGGGCACAAACACCTGGCAGATGGTGCAGGCCTTGTAGTCGTGTGACCTACCTAAACAAAAAAGACACTGATCGTGGGTGTCCTTGTGAGGTATCTGATGGCTGCACTTACACTTGCCCTTTCTGGGTGACATGAACAAGCATTAGGATAAAATAAATGACTGAAAAGGTTCTCCAACGGGGCACTTATCTGATCTCTTCTAAATCAGACAGCCGGGATGGCAGGAACACCTGACATTCGACTGGTGGCTGAGAAGTTCGGCGGCCTGGTACGTGCGGACGTCACTTTTACGGCTCACGTTCTGCTAGCCATGTCAGACATCCCATGCACAATACAGTGACTGAAAACTTTTGTATACTGGCTGGACATTCGGGCAGCAAGAGGAGTAAACCCACATGTGATGAATACTGCAACATGTGCATAGAAGGACTTTTCTATGACCCTTTCCTCAGTGTTGATGTGACCCATGGAAATGATGACATTACATAAAGGACAGTGTTGGGGCAAAGCCCCCACCCCAACCAAAAAAAAAAAAAAAAAATCAATGCTTAGTTCACTTACAGCTCCTTTTTTGTACAGTTTGTCATAAAAGTCCACAATCAAAGGCAAAAAAAAATAATAATAATAAACATCCATTGCTCATTATGGCACCACAACATTTTTCAGGGTGGGTTACTGTACCAAGTGACTTACTAATATAGGCGGCATAAAAAAGGAAAAGGTGCAATAAACAAAATAGCTCTTCAACCTAAGACACACTGCAGATATTAATCACCATTTACTAAGCTCAACTGCACCAACTCTGCTGTATAAACCAATTATTCCAGCAATCCCAGTTCAAGCACAATAACTAAGTAACCCCCCCCATAAAAGTAACAAGAAGGAACAACCATACAGACAAAGGCAGAAAGGCATAACTGTAGAAAGCTGACCTACAACAATTAAAACTCCCACCATAGTACTGAGAGCAGAAAGTTGCCTTCTATATTAATATCATTTTCCTCTGAAAACTAGAAGTTGAAGGACACCCCTTGCATTACATTAGACATAGTTGTTCACAGAAAGTGCCACGTACCTACTCAAGTCTTGGTAGTGCACAGTCTCACTGTATAAGTGATTACTTCTAGACAGACTACCCACTCCGTGGCTCCATATTTGCCTGATGGAATCTTCTCCCTGCTAACAATTAAGACCCAACAATCAAGGGAAGCTGTATTTCCCCTCCCTGCTAACAATTAAGACCCAACAATCAAGGGAAGCTGTATTTCCCCTCCCCCCTCTGCCTTGGTACATCTGCTTTGTCCACCCCCCTCCCCTCCCTTTTACTATTAACCAAACCAAACTTACAAATATAGGTTAGGACTTGTGGCGCCATTTTTAAATCACATGTCCCTAAGCAGAACATCTCCACGGTCATCCGCGTGGTGTGCTAAGTGAGTTATTTTCTGTATTACAGTGTTTTATTTGTGCGGTATTGTATGGGATTGACAGGTATTTTAATATCAGAGAAGGCACTGTAATGGAAATATCTGTTAAAGCTCTGATAAGCTGGGCATTGCTAGCCGAAGTCTTGAGTGTGCTCGCCCGTGTGGTGTGCTGTCTGTAAGTGGGTTATTTACGGTATTACTGTGTGTTGTTAGTGCTGATAAACAATGCTATTTCAGCATTACTATACTGAAATGCTGGTATCACTGCAACACTGATATACTATGATCTCACTTTTAAATAAATGTTTTTTTAATTATCATAAACAAACAGTTAGACCACTAGAAGGGAATTACATTCCGATTAACCTGGTGTTCTAGTACAGAGGCAAGGTCTTGCAGAGTATATCATTTAAATTGCTGTGATAAAACTGTATAACGCTGATTTACTGTTTAGTTTTCTCTTAAGTATATGCTTTTTTTATGAAAGCAAGTCCACTGGAAGGTCAATTGCATTGGGATTATCTTGGTTTATGTTGCATACAGACAAGGTTTGTGGAGTACATAAATGATATGCTTGTGATAAAGCTGTACTGGTTTTCCACACATCACTTAGCTCCTCACTTGCACTCCACCCCACCAGCATTTCTCCCTTTCCTGCCAAGACCTTAACCAAGCAGTCATAACACAATTTTTCTCTTTGTCTCTTTCAGCCTGGTAACCTTGTGCTGAGACATGGGCCGTCTCCCCCACCTGCAATCTAACAACCTAAAGGAGTACCCAACAGAACTCAAAAGAAAACCCAACTGAAAACCTAAACTTGGACTACCTAGACGTGCCTTCCATCAGCCTCACAGTGTAGGTGATAAATTATATTACAGAAACTGTAGGCTATCAACATTGAGTGCTTTTTCTCAAACCTAATTGTAAGGGCCAGCACACCCGCGGACCAACCCCGAGGCCATTCATCCCATTATCTTGCCCTCCTTACTTCCTAACTAGTTAAGTGAGGAATTTTAGTTCTCCATTTTACCACTAGATGGCAGCAGTGCATAGGACATAAGAACTCAGTATTTTACTTACTAAGCTCAACTGCACCATCTCTGCTATATAAACCAATTCCAGCAACCCCAGTTCATAGGTTCATAGATTAGTACTAGGCTAATTGCCCTTGCAAGCCATTTTAAGCCTAGCCAATTATCCCTTGAGAGACTCAAACCCTGCACCTTGTGTTTGTAAGGCAAACACCTTAACCATTAGGCCACCCTTCTAACCAAATAAACAGCCTTTGCAAGGCTCGAGCCCAGGACCCTGCACACCATAGACAAAGTGATTTACCACTAAACCATGTCAGTTATTCAAGCACAATAACTAAGTAATCCCTCCCCCATAAAAGTAACAAGAAGGAACAACCATACAAAGGCAGAAAGACATAACTGTAGAAAGCCGACCTACTACAATTAAAACTCCCCACCATAGTACTGAGAGCATCATTTTCCTCTGAAAACTAGAAGTTGAAGGACACCCCTTGCATTATATTACACATAGTTGTTCACAGAAAGTGCCACGTACCTACTCAAAGTCTTGGTAGTGTACAGTCTCACTGTATAACGGATTACTTCTAGATAGACTACCCACTCCGTGGCTCTACTACCCGCTCCATTCGTCCTGTGGGCTCACTCTGCTCCCCTACCCTGCCCCCAAATCTCACCCGCACCCAGCACCTCTACATTTAAATCCAATAAACCACACCTACAACCAAATCAGCCTATCACACTTCAGCCCACACACACACACAAACTCCCACACCCCTAGCAACTAAAAAGTCACCTCCTACTTTCAACTATCACATACTTTCAAACCATCCTTTCCCTCCCTCCACCTCAGCATACTTTTATCCATAACTGAAAACAATGACAATCATTTTAAGTTCTCTTGCTCACCCTCACAATACTAAAACTTCACATCAACTCACCCTACCACACATGTACAAAACACTAGGTACCACAGCACAAACATATACACTACACCACACACATACACATATTTCCCCTTTAGTGCTACACTACTCAAAGACAGCCTAATGATACACATATATAAAATCCAGTTAACAACAACCAATACCAGTAAAGTATCAGATGTACAATAACATATAAAATAAAACACACATTACAAATTGCAAAAAAAAAAAAAAATGCTCATATAAAGGAGACATACACCCAACCCCAGGGACAAATAATACCTTATTCCCACCTAGAAAAAAATCAGACTTACTTATCACTAACATCAATACAAGAAGCATAACTAGCAAACTCCCTGATATACATGCATTTATAAGTCATTACTCCCCAGACATAGTAAAGTACAGTTTTGTACCTACCATAAATGATGATGTTCGAGTGCTAATACAGCTGCAGTAATCACAGAAGGGTTTTCTGCCGTCAGGCGGGTCCTCGGTCGGCCGAATTCCAAAGTCTAGGTCCGGCGTCGGTTGTTGTCACTTTCTTTCCTGACGTCAGTGAGGCAGGGGTATATAAGACACAGCTGACGCCATTTTCTTCAGTCTTTCTTGCCCCAGATGTCAGGTGCCCCCAGAAGGAAGGCAATACATAAATTATATTTATATACATGCAATGCAATATAAGCAAAAATCAGTAGTTGCAAGCAAATAAACCATAGAAGGATAACCCAATCAGGTTGTATGAAGAGGGGTTAAGCCCTAGGCCTTTACCAAGAGGGGAAGGAGGGAGGAAAAACTGTACTGCAGCTGTATTAGCACTCGAACATCTACATTTATGGTAGGTACAAAACTGTACTATGTTCATCGTGCATACAGCTGCAGTAATCACAGATGGGTAGAATCCCAAAGCTACGCACAGGGTGGTAGGCACTAGGTGGAACTGGGATGAGCCAGAATGCCCTGCAACACAGCAGTGGCAAAGCCTGCTCTAGTTTTGGAATATAAAGGCAGGTGGTAGTGTTTTGTGAAGGTATGCACAGAACTCCAAGTGGCTGCCTCCAAAATATCTTTGGTAGGAACTCTCTGAGGAAGGCTGTAGAGGTAGCTGTGGCCCTGGTGGAGTGGGATCGGATGCCTGTAGGGACAGATTTTCCATGATAGGAGTAACAAAACCATATGCAGTGGCCTATCCATTTTGAAATTGTCTGTTTGGTAACTGGCTTCCCTTGAGCTCCTACAGCATAGGACACAAAAAGTTGTTCTGATTTCCTGAAAGGCTTTGTTCTGTCCAAATAATAACGTAGCTGTCTATGGATGTCTAAGGAGTGTAGCAGCCTTTCCCCTTTGTTTTGAGGATTGGGGTAAAA
Source organism: Protopterus annectens (assembly GCF_019279795.1). Lineage (NCBI taxonomy): Eukaryota > Metazoa > Chordata > Ceratodontiformes > Protopteridae > Protopterus > Protopterus annectens. Next base: position 245,389,270 of record NC_056740.1, read on the forward strand.
GGTAGGTAAGTGTATGGCTTGATTTAAAGCTACCCTGGATACCACTTTAGGCATAAATGACGGGTTGGTTCGAAGGGAAACCCTGTCCTGATGGAAGATGAGAAAGGGCTGCACAGCCATGAGGGCTTGTAGTTCCGAAACCCTACGAGCTGAGGTAATGGCCAGAAGGAAAGCTGTTTTCCAGGACAAATATTGCAAATCTGTTGAGGCAGCTGGTTCAAAGGGAGGCAATGTTAATTTTTCTAGAATGTAATTAAGATCCCAGGCTGGTACTGGTTGTTTCCTTGGTGGTCTTATATTCTTAGCCCCTCTGAGGAGCTGTCTTAAGAGTGGGTGAGAGAATAAGGGTGGATCAGTGTTGAATTCTGCAGAAATGGCTGAGGCATGGATTTTTATGGAGGAAAAATAAAGTCCACTGTTCAGCAGCTCAGCTAGATACTGTAACACCTGAGGCAAATTCAGTTTTCTAGGGTCCTGACCTTTTTTCTCATTCCAAGAGCAAAACCGTTTCCATTTTGCGGAGTAAGCCTTTCTAGTAGATGGCCTTCTGGCCTCCAAAATGACATCCTGCACCTCTTTGGGGAGTAGGGTCTGTTGTGGTGTTAAGGAATTTTCCATGCAGCGAGATTGAGTGTTTTCAGCTGACTGTGAAGAGATTTGTAGCTGTGCTGAGTCAGCAAAAGAGGCATTAGAGGTAGGGACCAGGGAGGAGTATGTGTTAGGCTCCTCAGGAGTGGGTACCAGTGTTGTCTTGGCCAGTCTGGAGCAATCAGTATCATCTTCGGTCTTTCTGCTCTTGCTTTCAAGAGCACCTTGGGCAGAAGAGGCAGAGGTGGGAAAGCGTAAACTGTCCATGTTGCCCAACTGAATGAAAGGGCGTCCACTCTCCAGGCCTTTGGATGAAAAGTCCTTGAACAGAACTTTTCCAATTGATGATTCCTGTGGGAGGCGAAGAGGTCTATGTCTGGCCTTCCCCACGCTTGGATTATCTTTGTAAACACTTGGGGATGCAACTTCCATTCGTGTGGATCTGTCATATTTCTGCTTAGATTGTCTGCCAGCGTGTTTTCCAAACCTGGCAAGTACTGTGCTTGAAGTTCGATTTGCCATTCCAGAGCCAAGTTCCAAAGTGTCATGGCTAGTCTGCACAGGGGGTATGAATGTGTTCCTCCTTGTTTGTTTATGTACCACATTACTGTGGTGTTGTCTGTTCTTATCAATAATTGTCCTGGATGCAGGAGGTCCTTGAAAACTGTAATTGCATTTATCACTGCTAGCATTTCTTTTTGATTGATGTGAAGATGCTTTTCCTTTTGGGACCATTTGCCCTGGATGCACCTGTCTGTCATGTGCGCCCCCCAGGCGTAATCTGAGGCGTCTGTTGTGATGACTTGATTTGCTTGAGGCTTGCAGAATGGGAGACCTGTGTTTGTTTGACATGCTTGGGCCCACCATAGAAATTCCTTTTGCAAACATGGAATTATTGGTATTATTGTTTCCAAACTGTGGCTGTGTTGAGACCATAGGTTTTTTAGGTACCACTGAAGTTTCCTCATATGCAACTTTGCACATGGGATTAAAAGAATGCAAGATGCCATGAAGCCCAGAGCCTGCAGGATTTTCCTTGCAGTAAGCCTGGTACAATTTGCTACTATTTTGAAGTACTGAGTTAGTTGCCCCGGTTTTTCTGGCGTAAGGTAGGCCCATCTGGGTGTTTGTGTCCAAGTTGGCACCCAGGAAAGTTATTGTCTGAGATGGTGTTAGCCTGGATTTCTCTTTGTTGACTGTGTATCCCAGAGAATTCAGTAACCGTGTTACATAAGCCAGATGTTCCAGAAGTATGTGCTTGCTGTCCTCTTGGATCAGGCAGTCGTCCAAATAAGGGTAAATTTGTATTCCTTGAAGTCTGCAGTAGGCAATTACTGATGCCAGGCATTTCGTGAATACTCTGGGCGCAGTAGATAAGCCAAAGGGCAATGCAGAGAATTGATAGTGGATTGAACCTGCAAGAAATCTGAGGTATCTTCTGCAGCTTTGTCTGATTGGGACATGCAGGTATGCCTCCTTGAGGTCCAATGTTACCAGCCAAAACTCCTTGCCCAGCATGGGAAGAAGCTGCTGTAATGTGAGCATCTTGAATTTTGGTACGAGTAAGAATGTGTTTAGGATGGATAAGTCCAAAATGGGTCTCCAGTCGGTTCCTTTCCTTGGTACCAGAAATAGCCTGGAATAAAAACCTTGACCTTGTTCGTGAGTAGGTACCTCTTGAATAGCTTTCATGGCTATGAGCTTTGAAATTTGTAGTTGTGCCTCTGCCCTTTGATTGTGTGGCAGGTTTGGCATGCCTCTCATTTTTGGAAGAGTGTGAAAATGAAATCTGTAGCCTCCGTTTATAACGTCCAGGATCCATTTGTCTGTTGTGATAATATACCAATTTCTTGTAAATAATGCCAGCTTTCCTCCCAAGGGTGCTGCCAGCTGAGACTTGCTTGGCATGCAAAGGGGAAAGTCATTGGGTTTGTTTCCTGTATTGTTGTGCACTGTCTTCGCCACCTCTTGGTGCTGGAGTTTGCCATTGCCTGCCTCTATATGATCCTTGTGATTGTCCTCTGCCCCTTGTGCGCCTGTATCTACCTCTTTGGGGCTTGTCCGTGGCTGGAAAGGACCAGTTTTTAGAAGGCCAATTTCTGCTAAAACGTGGTGGTTGAACCTGTAGAAAAGCTTTGACAGTTTGCATAGATTTGGCTTTTTCTTCCATTTTCACTAGTATCTCCTCAGCATTAGTACCAAATAGCACATCCTTTTGTAAAGGAGCATCTAGCAGTTTAGCTTTCACATGATCAGGCAAGATTTGTTCCCTAAGCCATGCATGTCTACGAATGACTGATCCTGTAACAGCAGCTCTACTTGAGGCCTCTAGGGCATCATAGCCACATTGTAAGGTGTGTTTACCCACTTGTTCTGCACTATGCATCATATCCTGCAACTCCTTCAAATCTGGTTGTTCAGGTTGAGACATTTTATTTCTTAATTGTGATAACAGAAACTGCTGATATTTAAGCATATGGAACTGACAATTTAAGGCCCTCATGGCTAGGGTGGCCGAGGTATATACCTTTTTCCCCACCTTTCTAAGGATCTTGACTCTCTTTCGGAAGGTAGTGGATTCTTAGCAGTAGAGGCCTTCATTCCCTTGGGGCCTTGAGAAATGGTTTCAGGGTCAGAATTATAGCTCTTGTAAAGAAATTGGTGAGAGTTAGGAACTCTGTAGTACCTATCAGGCTTGACTGGGGCAGGAGGCAGGGAATCCGGATTAAGGCAAGCCTCCGAATAAACATTATCAAGTATGTCCAAGACAGGAGGTATCGCCAGAGGTCTGTGTTGGGGTAACAAAAGAAATTCCCTAAGTCTTTTCTTGGAATCAGAAAAGTCTTGGCCTTCCCAATGGAAGTGTTCCCTCAAGGTGTGCAAGGTTTCCCCAAAAGAAAAATCCTCTGGAGGAGATACAGAAGGAATGGACTGCTCTGCATCAGAATCCTCAAAAGGGGAGTAAGAGTGTTCCTCTACATCAGAATGTTCTGAAAAAATGGAGCCCTGATCAGAAGAGGGAGAATCTTCCTCCACTCTGGGTCTCTCTTGTCTGGAGGGGGTTGGGAACCCCTGATAGTAATTAAATCCTCAGCCATTTTAAGCATCTGCTTTTTAGGCATGGGGCCTGGAGATGGGCCCTGTGCAACAGGGCCTCTTGGGATGCCTGGCTGATTTGGACTTAGTAAAGGCCTTAATGGAAAAGGAAGATGAGGGTCTAAAGACACCATGGGTGGAAGTGGACCTGTCCACATTAGGAGGCTCAACGCTCACAGTGGCTTCGGTGGTTGTAGTCTTGAGTATGGGCCGAGGTACCTGCGGTCTCGGTTACAGAAGACACCGCCAAAGAAGTGTCGTCGGTAGTCAGGGACTGCATAGGCGTCTCGCTGAGAACCGGACCACGTGTAGCCGGTTGTGGTGTCGGTGGAGACCGCGGACCTCGTGTGTCGATCCTTGTCCTTGCGTTTTTTGGACAAAACGGTAGTCGGAGTCTCCGACGACATTTTATAATCAAAGGCTTTACCAAAAAAGTGTTGGGCGAACTCCGCCCGACGCTTAATAGTGCGTTTATTGAAAGTAGCGCAAAAGCGACAGCCCGAGACGTCGTGGTCTGGGGCTAAACAAGGTATGCAGAGGGAATGGAAATCCTTATGCGGTATTTGCTTCCCACAAGAAATACAATTGTTAACTTTTTCTGACATCAGTCTGAGGCAAGAAAAGTTTCCCCAACGGGGTACTTAGCTTTAAAGAAGACTTCGGTTTCCAATTTTTCGTAAATTCAGGAGCTGGCCGACCGGCACTTGCGAACTGCTTCTGCTTCTGGCACCGCGCGGCAAAAAAGACTGAAGAAAATGGCGTCGGCTGTGTCTTATATAGCCCTGCCTCACTGACGTCAGGAAAGAAGAAAGCGACAACAACCGACGCTGGACCTAGACTTTGGAATTCGGCCGACCGAGGACCCGCCTGACGGCAGAAAACCCTTCTGTGATTACTGCAGCTGTATGCACGATGAACATCCACTACAGAGACCTGGTTAAAACCCAACATACAGAACAAATACATTCTACTGGGTAATTAGGTACTAAGGCATGACAGAACAGGCAGAAAGGGAGGAGTCGCCACCATACTTAAAAATACACTCAACATAAAACCCCCCGAAAACCCTATTCCTTCATTTCAAAATGCCAAAACCTTAATCTTAACTCTATTCATTAATGACACCAAAAATCAACTATCTGCTGCTACTTCCCACCAGGCAATAACTCCCCCACCACAGAAGAGATCTTACAATGGATCTCTGATAAGCTACCACAGAAAACTATTCTTTTAGGTGATCTAAATACAGACTGGTTAGCCTGCAACTCAGACACCCCCACAAATCATATAAATCTCTATGGCTTTACTCAGCTCATCCAGGAACTAACTAGAATAGACAAAAAATCCAACAAGCAATCAATTCTTGACTGGACACTAGTCAACTGCCCAAAAGAAAAATATCTCAATGGATGTCTACCAGACAGCCTAAGTGACCACCTCCCCACATTCCTACAATGCAAACACACCAATCCTTCCAACCATATAATCTTTAGACAAGTTAGAGATGAAACTAAACTGAATATAGATAATCTCAACCATATCCTAAGACACTGTAAATGGGACCCACTACTAACATTAAGTTTAGACCAAGCAGCAGACTACTTTAATAACACCTTAATCAATGTCCTCAACTCAATAGCACCCATTAGAAGAAACAAAGTAAAACAAACTATGCACCATGGCTAAGCAGGGACACAAGAGCTCTACTAAAAGCCAGAGATGAGTCCTAGAAAGCATGGAAAAGAAAAACTCATCCAAACAAAACTACCAAAAACTAAGAAACCAAGCAAAAAAACAAACTATACTCAATAAACAAAACTACTTCCTTAATGTCCAAAACAAACATAATAAAGACCCCCGAAAGTTCTGGCATGCCATGAACTCCCTACTGAAACCAGGTAAAACATCCACTCCAACTCCAACCACCAACAACACTACATACATTGCTTCCCAATTTAACCACCATTTCACTAAAACCATCCTATCCCTGTCTACACAACTCTCCAACAATAACCATTCCTACACCCCTAACCAACTCCCCAACAATACCCCATCCTTTACCCTCTCACCTGTCCCTACCACTACAATTAAAAAACTGCTACTAAAACTTAAACCTACCACCCTTGCTGCAGACAACCTACCAGCCAATTTCTTAAAAATAGCAGCTGACTCACTATCTTACCCGGTTTCCATTCTTATTAACCGCTCCATTCAGGAATCCTACATCCCACAGTTATGGAAAGTATTGTACATTATCCCCCTTCATAAAGGTGGAAACTCTTACGATTTCTCTAACTACTGTCCCATAGCCATCTTACCCACCTTACATAAAATACTTGAAAGATGTATTCACTCTCAAGTGATGCAATTCCTGAACATTAACAATCTCCTCTCTCCCACACAACACGGCTTCCGGCAACACCATAGCACCACTACCGCTCTCCTCTCTTTTACAAACACAGTTAACCTGTACAGAAATAACAACAACTTCATCTCAGCGATATTCTTAGACCTATCTAAGGCATTTGACATGGTGTCACACACACCATACTTCTAGACTCTCTGACCTCTCTATCCTTTGCCCCATCCAAAATAGCCTGGTTTAACAGCTGTCAGACAGTTTGTTTTGCCATTGGACAGACTGTTGTCTATCTCCCCTACTCCCAACCACTATAGGAGTCCCACAAGGTTCAATATTGGGCCCACTACTCTTCACGATATTTGCTAACAACCTTCACAGGTCCTCCTAACATGCCACTCTTATACAATATGCAGATGACTCTACTCGCATCTGCTCAGCACCATCTCTCACTACCCTGCAAAAACTTAGTCAGGAATCCTTTACCTCAGTAGAAAGTGGGATTACCCAGATCCAACTCATCCTGAATCCCAACAAAACCAAATTACTCATATTTGCTCCTAATAAAACTAAAACCACCCAACCTCCTTTTACAATCACATCCAAAAATGGTACTAACATCTCCCCCCTCTGACCACACCAAACTACTTGGAATAACAATTGACAAACTGCTATTTGACGTCCATATATCACAAGCAGTCAAGTCCACAAGAAAATGGGTACCCTATACAGACACAAAAAAAATCCCTATCTGATCAAGCACACATTACATTCGCCCAAACACACCTACTTTCTACACTCGTGTATGCCGCAACTATCCTTACCCACACTAGAAAACAGGACCTTGAACAACTAGAGTCCTGCTGCAATAAAATTGCCAGATTTGCTAATAACTGCACTTCCAAAACCCATCACTGTCAGGCACTACAAGAACTTAAATGGTTAGAAAGTACAGTTTTGTACCTACCATAAATATAGATGTCCGAACTGGATAGCATCTGCAGTCATAACAAATGGGTTGTCCTGTCGTCAGGCAGCCCTTCGGTCGGCCGGATTCCAAAGTCCGGGTCCGGCTTCGGCTGATGTCGCACTTCACCCGACGTCATCTCTGCTGGTCTTCGGGTATAAAGGCATCAGCCGACGCCATTTTCCTCAGTGTTTCTTGCCCCAGATGCCAATTGCCCTCTTGGAAAGCTAAATTTTGGATAAATGTCAATGTTTCCAAAATAGTAGAAGGCAAACACAAAAAATAAACATGTATGTACATATATACAAACAAATACACCATAAGAGACTCCCCCCCTAGCTAGCTATTAGGAGGGTAAATACCCTAGGAGTACCGCAGAGGGGAAGGAGGGAGGGTAATCCTGACTGCAGATGCTATCCAGTTCGGACATCTACATTTATGGTAGGTACAAAACTGTACTATGTCCTTCATGGATGCATCTGCAGTCATAACAAATGGGTAGAATACCATAGCCAAACTAGGGGAGGAGGAATAATAATTATGGTGTAGTCAGGATCCCTTGCAGAACAGCAGTGGCAAACCCTGCTTGGGATCTAGAATATAGAGGTAAATTATAATGCTTGGCAAATGTATGCACGGAGGTCCAAGTAGCCGCCTCAATAATGTCCTTGGTTGCCACTCCTCTTAAGAAAGCTGTGGTAGTGGCTGTAGCCCTTGTAGAATGAGGTCTTATGTTCTGTGGAAGTGGTTTTCCATGGAAGGAGTAACAGAATCTTATGCAATTTCCTATCCATTTGGAGATTGTCTGTTTGGAAATTGCTTTTCCTTCCCTTCCTGTTGCATAGGCTACAAAGAGCTGGTCAGTTTTTCTGTTACCTTTGGTTCTGTCCAGGTAGTAGCGTAACTGTCTATGTACATCCAAGGTATGCATTATTCTTTCACCTCTGTTTTGTGGATTGGGAAAGAAGGTAGGTAGGTGGATTGCCTGGTTTAAAGACACTCTGGATACCACCTTAGGCATAAATGTAGGATTAGTTCTCATGGACACCCTATCTTGATGGAAGATTAGGAAGGGTTGCACTGCCATTAAGGCCTGTAGTTCCGAAACCCTCCTTGCTGAAGTAATAGCCAGTAGGAAAGCAGTTTTCCATGACAGGTGTTGTAAATCTGCTGTTGCTGCTGGTTCAAACGGAGGGAGTGTCAACTTTTCTAGTACAAAATTCAAGTCCCATGCTGGTAATGGTGGTTTCCTAGGAGGTTTTACATTCTTGATCCCTCTGAGGAACTGCCTGAGTAGAGGATGTGAAAAGACAGGAGAATCAAAGCTGTATTCTGCTGAAATAGCTGATGCGTGTATCTTGATGGAGGAATAGGACAGGCCTGTATGTAGAAGCTCTGCCAAGTACTCCAGAATGTTAGCAATATCTATGTTCGACACATCTTTTCCTCTTTCAGTACTCCAAATGACTAACCTTTTCCATTTTCCTGCATAGTTCCTTCTTGTTGAAGGTCTGCGGGCTTCAAGGATAATGTCTTTAACCCTTTGTGAAAGGTCTGGGTTAGTTACTGCTATGTGATGTTCCAGGCAGTCAGTTGCAAGGTTTTTAGGCTTGGATGTATGATGTTGTAGTTGTTCTGAGTTAACATCAGAGGCATCAGGGGTATTGACCACATTTTCTCCCGAGACATGCTCCTCAGCAATGGGTACCAGTGTTGTCTTGGCCAGTTTGGAGCTATCAGAATTATCCTTGGACGTTCCTCTTTGATTTTCAGTAGTACCTTGTGCATCAAGTTAAGAGGTGGAAATGCATATGCTGTCAGGCCTTTCCAGCTGAAGGACAGAGAGTCCACCTTCCATGCAAGTGGGTGGAATGTCCTTGTGCAGAATTTTTTGAGCTGGTGATTTTGTGGGGAAGCGAATAGATCTATTTGTGGCATTCCCCATTTCTTTGTGATGGCCTTGAAGATGTCCGGGTGTAGCATCCATTCGTGAGCATCCGAGGTGGTTCTGCTTAAAATGTCTGCTAGGGTGTTCTCTTTTCCCGGTACAAATATTGCCTGTAACTGGATGTTGTAGCTGAGAGCCAGATTCCAAAGGTCCAAAGTCATTCTGCATAGGGGGTAGGAATGAGTGCCTCTCTGTTTGTTGATGTACCACATGACTGTGGTGTTGTCTGTCCTTATCATTAAATGGCCTTCTTTGAGGAATGGTCTGAATTTTAGGATTGCCAGTTTTACTGCCAGCATTTCTTTTTGGTTTATGTGCAGGTGCAGTTGGTCCTGAGTCCACAGTCCTTGTACGCATTTGTCCAGCATGTGTGCCCCCCATCCTAGGTCTGAGGCATCCGTTGTGATGGTTTGGTTTGCTGGAAAGTTGTGGAAGGGTAAGCCTGGGTTTGACTGGCATGCCCGAGCCCACCATAGGAACTCCTGTTTTAAGCATGGGATTAGTGGTATTTCTGTTTCTAAGCTGTGCCTGTGTTGAGACCATAAATTCTTTAGGTACCACTGTAACTTTCTCATATGCAGTCTGGCATGTGGGACCAAGATTATGCATGATGCCATGAAGCCTAAGGCCTGCAGAACTTTTCTTGCTGTTAGTTTGTTCTGCTTTGTTAATGCCAAGAAGTAAAGAGGGAGTTCTTTTGTTTTTCTGCAGTTAGGAATGCCATCTGTTTTACTGTGTCCAATTCCGCGCCCAAGAAAGTTCTTGTCTGGGATGGTATCAGCCTTGACTTTTGTAAATTGACTGTGTATCCCAGGGCTTGTAGCAAGTAAATGACCCTTTGTAAATCTGTTGTCAGCTTGCTTTTTGTTGTCCGCTTGTAACAGGCAGTCGTCCAGGTATGGATAAATTTGGATTCCCTGTACTCTGCAGTGAGCGATTACTGATGCCAGGCATTTTGTGAATACTCTGGGTGCAGTAGATAAGCCAAAGGGCAATGCTGAGAATTGATAATGCTCTGATCCTGCAAGAAATCTGAGGTATCGTCTGCAATTTGGTCGAATGGGGACGTGCAGGTATGCCTCCTTGAGATCTAGAGTTACCAGCCAACACTCCTTGCCCAGCATGGGAAGAAGTTGCTGTAGGGTCAGCATTTTGAATTTTGGGACAGTGATGTATGTGTTTAAGATGGACAGGTCGAGAATAGGTCTCCAGTTTTTCTCTTTTCTTGGTACTAGGAAGAGTCTGGAGTAGAATCCTTTGCCCTGTTCTGTTATTGGTACCCTTTCCACAGCTCTCATCTTTATTAATTCCGCTATCTGGTGCAGGGCTTCTATTTTTTGATTTCGGGGCAGGTTTGGCATTCCTCTTTTTACTGGTAAAGTATGGAAGTGGAACCGGTAGCCTTGGTCTATGGTTTGCAAAATCCACTTGTCTTTTGTAATATAGTGCCAATTTTTCGAGAATAAGGCTAACTTTCCGCCTAGTGGTGCTGCTATTTGCTTCCTGGTAGGCGGAGTCAGAGCCAAGTCACTGTGATTGTCCTGTTGCAGTGGCAGTGGTTGTGTCTGTGCCTCGGTTATTGCCTTGCCACTGTCGCCCTCTGTAGGCACCTCGTCTGGATTGATTTCTGCCCCTAGAGCGTCTGTTCCTGCCCCTTTGTGATCTTGTGGAGTCAGGAAAGGACCAATTTTGGCAGGCCAGTTCCTGCTAAACCTTGGGGGCTGAACCTGTAGGAAATCTTTAACTGTTTGTACAGATTTTGCCTTCTCTTTCATTTTCTTCATTACCTGCTGGGCAGGTTCCCCAAATAGACTGGCCTTATCCATAGGAGCATCCAATAGCTTAGCTTTAACATGATCCGGTAAGACCTGTTCTTTCAACCATGCATGCCTTCTTATCACTGTGCCAGTCATGGCTGATCTAAATGAAGCCTCCAGTGCATCATAGCCACATTTTAATGAATGGTTACTAACCTGTTGGATGTTATTCACCATTTCTAATACATATTTCTTATCTAAAGATTCATCAGAGGACAGCTTTTTAATTAACTGATCAAGCATAAACTCTTGGTATTGGATCATGTGAAACTGACAATTTAAAGCTCTAGCTGAGAGAGTAGCAGAGGTGTAGACTTTTTTCCCCCATCTCTCCAAGGACCTGGATTCCCTTTCAGAGGGAATAGGGTTTTTTGCTGTGGTCGAGGCTACTGCCTTAGGCCCCTGGGATATAGTTTTGGGGTCTGCAAGTGGGGCCTTGTATAGGTGGTGATGAGTGTCTGGCACCCTGTAAAATCTATCTGGTTTGGCAGGGGCTGGAGGTAAAGAATCAGGTGCAGTGCAGACATCATTAAATGCATCGTCCACAACAGATAGGACAGGAGGTATAGCTAAGGGCCTATGTTGTGGTAAGTGCAGAAAAGTCCTAAGCCTTTTTCTTGAATCTGAGAAATCTTGTCCCTGCCATTGGAATTGTTCTCTCATGGCATGTAAGGTTTCCCCAAAGGAGAATTCCTCTGGTGGAGAGGCAGCTGGAATGGATTCTTCAGCATCTGAATCTTCATAATTAGAAAAAGGAGCCTCTGGCTGGTCTGTAATGTCTGAGTCATCCGCAGAATCATCAGAGGACACAGGCTCGGGGGGCTCTGCTCTAGGTCTCTTTTCTGGGGGCTGAGAGACCCTGTCTGGGTGAGATTGGGATCCCCTAATTAAGGATATTAAATCTTCTGCCAGAGTAAGCATTTGTGAACTAGAAGTGGGCCTGAGTGAGGGTGGTTTAACAGGCACTGATTTAGCTGATTTGGCTGCTTTAGCCCTGGCAAAGGCCTTAATGGACATGGCTGCAGGAGGCCTAGCAGCACCACGTGCTGGGGTAGAGATATCCAAAGGGATGGTGTCTGATAGATCAGTAGGAGCCACAGTTGTAGGCAAAATTTCTGAGGCTGATTCTGGTAAGGTAGCAGGAGCCTCAGTAGTAGTCATGGATTCGGCTGAAGATTGACCAGTTTTCTCGGTTTCGGCCGAAACCGAGACACTTGCGGCTTGCTTGACCGTGGTTTCGGCCGAAACCGCGGACCGCGAGTGTCGGTCTTTTTCTTTGCGTTTAACAATTTGGGTAGTCGGAGGATCCGACGGCATAATGTACGCAAAATCTGAGCCGAAAAACTGTTCAGCAAACTCCGACCGGCCTAAGCGTTCGGTTGAAGGAAGCACAGGCCGAACAGGCTGCTACGTTGTGGTCTGGGCCTAAGCAAGGCAAACAGTAAGAGTGGAAATCTTTATGAGGTATTTGTTTCCCACAAGTTAAACAGTTATTGACTTTTTCTGACATCGGCTGAGGCAAGAAAGAGTCCCCAACGGGGTACTTAGCTTTTCAGAAGTCTTCGAAGTAGTATTCGGTAGTAGTAATCTCTGGATCTGACCGACCGGCACATGCGAACAGCTTCTGCTTGAGCGCGGCAAGAAAGACTGAGGAAAATGGCGTCGGCTGATGCCTTTATACCCGAAGACCAGCAGAGATGACGTCGGGTGAAGTGCGACATCAGCCGAAGCCGGACCCGGACTTTGGAATCCGGCCGACCGAAGGGCTGCCTGACGACAGGACAACCCATTTGTTATGACTGCAGATGCATCCATGAAGGACATCTCCCCCAACTAAACTATCAACAACTAATACTTGCCTACAATATTGTAAAACATCCTGACAAAACCCCATCCCTAAACAAACATCTAACCCAGTACATAGCAAATAGTCTCCTCCGCTCCTCAGAAAAATCTCTAGTCTGTATGTCTAAAGCCAATAACTCTTGCAGGAAAAGCTCTGTTCTCCCACAACATTGCCAGAAACTGGAACAACCTTCCCACCTCTTTGACCTCAGCTCTTTCAACTACACTATTCAAAAACTCTCTCAGAGCACAACTGTTAAATTCCTGGTTATGCCCACGCATCACATAAGACCCCTATCTTTGAAACTGCACATAAATTATGCAGATGCAGTCTCCTGATGTTCTGCTACAAACTCAAGAACCCCCACTGCAATAAATGAATCCCCTATTTGGGGTTAATTTTAACTTTTGCTTTCTTACTATGAAATGTACCTTTGACCAGTTATTTGTCTGTTTGTCACTTGTACAATAATATGTTTATTATTAACTTAAATTGTTGTAGAGCTTTTTCTACAATACAAGTTTCACTACTTGTGTATATTAATTCAGAGCTTTTCTCCCGGGGCCTCCACTGTAAATGGACACATGTCCAGTCAGACTACCCCGGTTAACAAATGTAAAATAAAATAAATAATATTTGTCTGCCATTATTCATTTATAATATTTGCATTTCTATTTTCATAACTGCAGTGGACAAATTAACCAGTGTTTGTCTCATGATTCATTTACATTCATACTGAAGGGCATAAAAAACACTGCCACTGTCCAGGTATAATGCACTATATTTCCTTAAATATTTCAACAAGTAGACAGAAGGGAATTTTTTCCACCATGTAAAAATTCAAGTCTCTCATACAAAATACTGCCGATACTAAAGGTTTGTTTTTAAAACAAGTAAAACTGTTTGTGAAGATTTAAAGGAAAACACAGTTCTGGATTTTTCTGCATTACAATACTGTTGTAAGGACTGTGAATGCGCTGCCTGCTAGGGTTGTAAATACATTTTTTCTAAATGTGATGCTGTTTACAACCTTTTTAATACAATTTACTGTTGAGAAGATATTTATGTTTGGCTTAAATTATTTACCTTAATTTTTCATAAAATGTTCAGAAATCTAAGAGTATGTATAGTTTGCTAGAGGTGTGGCATTCCATTCTACTAGGTGTGAAATGAGTTAGGGTAAACTAAAACAATTAAAAAATAAAAATAAAGCAAGATCAGAACTTGTTACATGCATCTTTCATTATTCCAACACAAGTGTTACACTTGCATATCAATGTCTACATATATACAAAAGATGCAGTGAAGCCTGATTTAACAGAGGATTTTTGTTACTGGTCACAATACACACTACTACTGCTATAGCTTAAAGAAATGCACTGCTTTTCTGTATAAAACATACATCCCTATTTTATTTAGAAAATAATGAATCTTTGACTCATCTACTACTATAGCAATAACCCACGCCTGGGTGTGGGTAATGCTGGATTTACCCACGGTTGGCGTGGTTTGGTCCCTTTAACATAGCGAGACAGGTTAAAAAAAAAGCAACGGAGATCGCAAGATCTCCGTTTTACTGTGTCGCTATGTTAAGGAGTTTAACATAGCGACAGCTTTAAAAAAGCAACGGAGATCTGCGTTGCTTTTTTAACTGTGTCGCTATGTTAAACTCTTAACATAGCGAGACAGTGTTTTATACCAACGGAAAAAGTCCGGGCGACCGGACCTTTTTCCGTTAGTATATTGAGGGATTTACAATGGGCACGCTGGTTGGGCTGGCCAATCAGCGTGCACGTTTTAGAAGAGGCATTGTATAATATATAATAATACTGGGCTGTACAACAGTATGCCATGCACATACAAAACACAAATCGGTTTCAAACTGTATAAACATTTCACAGTCTTTTTAATTTGATTACATAATCAGTGTGGGAACTGTGGTGAATGCGTCTTCTTAAGACAGTGAGGGATGTCATCAGAAATAGTGACACATTCATGGAAATCAGACTAACGTAAAGACAGGATGAGATTATAAATACTGTTCAACAGGGTTGTGATGGTAAGGAAGAGAGTGCATTCACATTGTAGTTGCAGGACATACTAGATAAAGTGGGACACAATAAGCCAATGTTGATAATAGGGGACCTGGATGCTCATATTGGGACAGACAGAACAGGGTATGAGGACTGCCAGAATCTACATAGGTGGGCAAAATCAGTAAAGGAGAAGTCATTCTAGACAAATGTCAGGCATATGGCTTATAGGTGGCGAACGCATGGTTTGCCAAGGCAAAAAAAAAAAAAAAAAAAAAAAAAAGTCAAAATCGCATGCAAAACAGTGGTTGACATGCAACTCGCACAGACTTCCTTTAGTACGGAAAAAGGGCATTGCGGTAAAAATCAGACTGCAAAGACATACCTAGTGAAACTGTCAGTTCCCAACATAAACTAGTGGCCACAATCAGCTGCAAGCAGTGGTCAGAGAAGACTAAGGTCAACACAGACTAGGCAGAAAATACCAAAGCAGAGGGGTTCAAGAAAATGCTCACAGCTTTAGCACCTCAGGAAGAAAAGAAAACGGGTAGAAACAAAAGAACAGTAATGTCTCAAAACAGGATGTGCAAAGCCAACAGAACAAATATGTGGCTGAGCCATGAGTGGAAAGACGGTACATAAGGAAAACTGGTGGTAGAAAGCAGAAGTCCAGGAAGTTATCAAAACAAGGAGTCTAGGAAGAAGTGGGAGTCAGAAACTATAGGCCAGACCATGAAGGAATACTAGCTAGTTAACAAACAGTTTAAGACAGGAGTCACAGTGGAAAAAGGCAAGGCAATAGAAAAATGTACAATTGTGTGCACTTGCCATAAATGCAGCTGTTAGAGTGTATTAATTGTTGCAGTCATCACATTTGGGTTATCCGCCTGCAGGTACCAGAGTCTTGGGATTTCTGTGATGGATGCCGTCGCTTCTTCCATGACGTCAGGTTGTCAGGGGTATAAAACATGCAGCCGACGCCATTACATCAGTTTTTCTTGCCCCAGATGTCAGGAGCCCCTAAAATAGGAAGCAATTACATGGTATGCAACACCCCCAGCAAAAAGCAAATACCAATGATATAAGATATGCCAAACAAAACAGATAGGTAAAAGTAAAGAGCAGTCAGGGGGCTGGAGGGAGGGTAACCAGGACTGCAACATTGAATACACTCTACATCTATATTTATGGTAAGTGTACACAACTGTACTATGTTCTTCTTGCTTCACTGTTGCAGTCATCACATTTGGGTTGATTCCCAAAGCTGAGGATGGGTGGAGGTAGTTAAGAAACATAAGGGCTGGCAATCAGGCCCTGTAAGACTGCTGTGGCAAATCCAGCTTTGGATTTAGAAAAGATAGGTAAGTGGGAATGCTTGGTGAATGTGTGTACAGAGCTCCAGGTTGCAGCTTCCAGGATGTCCCTAGTAGGGACTCCCCTGAGAAAAGCTGCAGAGGTTGATGTAGCTCTAGTGGAATGTGTTCTGATCCCCTGTGGGATAGGTTTCCCATGGTGTTTGTAGCAGAAATGGATGCACTGTGCTATCCATTTAGAAATGGGCTGCTTTGAAATGGCCTTGCCCTCTGCCCCTGCAGCAAAGCTGACTAGCAGCTGGTCACATTTTCTGAAAGGCTTAGACCTGTCCAGATAGAACCTAAGCTGCCTGTGCACGTCCAGGGAGTGCAGGATCCTTTCCACTATATTTTGAAGATTAGGGAAAAAAGTATCTTTTCCACTTTTCGGAACAGGATTTTCTAGTACTAGGCCTCCTTGCCTCCGGAATGACATTCAGCACCTGCTTACTGAAGGTTGCTGGTGATTAGCTCAGTGAACGAGCCAGGCTGCTAGGTTCAGGGTCTGGAGCGGAGGGTACAAAATCTGTCCCTCCTGCTGGGACAGCAGAGAAGGGGTCTGAGGCAGGTGCCATGGTGGCACTACTGTCAGACTGCGTGCAAAAGAGGGTACCAGTGCTGGCATGGCCAGTCTGATGCAATCAGGATTTTCCTTGGCTTGTCCTGTTTGATATTTAGTAGAACCTTCGAGAGGAGTGGCAGAGGGGGAACAGCATAGTTTGAGAAGCTTTCCCAGGTAAAGGACAGTGCATCCACTTTCCAAGCTTGGCTGTGGGGAATTCTGGTGCAATATTTGCTCAACTGATAGTTCTGAGGGGAAGCAAACAGGTCCACCTCTGGTGCCCCCCCCCCCACCTGTCCCTCAAAAGCTTGAACATTTTGGGTCCCAGTTTACACTCGTGTGGGTCCATGAGATTTCTGCTCAAGTCATCTGCCAGTGAATTTAGTTTGCCTGGCAGGAATTGAGCTTGCAGGTGCACTTGGTTGCTCAAGGCTGTATTCCACAAACCCATAGCTAATCTGCATAGTGGGTAGGAATGGTTTCCCCCCTGCTTGTTTATGTACCACATAACCGTGGTGTTGTCCGTCTTTACCAATAGTTGTCCGGGAAGAATAAGGTCTTTGAAGGCTGTCAGAGCATTCTGTACAGCTAACATTTCTTTTTATTTGATAAGCTGGTGCATTTGTTTTGGGCTCCATTTGCCTTGAATGCATTGTCCTGCCATGTGAGCACCCCCATGCATAATCTGATGCATCTGTTAGGGTTTGGGCAGTAGGGGTTGAGTGAAAGGGAGTCTTGTTGTGGTAGCAGGCCTCTGCCCACCAAAGGAACTCTGTCCTTAGGCAAGGAATGATAGGAATCATTGTTTCCAGGTCCTGAGAATGTTAACACCAGAGACTTTTTAAGTACCACTGACGTTTCCTCATATGCAGTCTTGCATATGGAATTAGTAGAATGCAAGATGCCACGAACCCTAGGGCTTGCAATATTTTTCTTGCAGATAGCTGGGTTTTGTTGGCCAGCAGATTGAATTAGTTTGTCAAATAAATTTGTTTTTCTGGAGAGAGGAATGCCATCTGGGAAGTTGTGCTCAAGCTTGCTCCCAGGAATACAATCGGTTGGCTGGGTACCAGATGTGATTTATTTTCGTTGATGGTGTACCCCAATGAAGTTAGAAGTCTCTTTACAAATGGCAGGTGCTGTTGTAGCAATTCCTGACTGCCCGCCTGAATCAGGCAATCGTCCAAGTATGGGTAAATTTGAATTGTTCTCTGCCTGCAGTATACAATGGCTGGAGGTAGGCATTTTGTGAATACCCTGGGTGCAGTACATAAGCCAAAGGGAAGAGCAGAGAACTGATAGTGCATAGAGCCTGCTCTGAAACATGGGTATTTTCTGCATGGTTCCCTTATGGGGATGTGCAGATAAGCTTCTTTTAAGTCTAGGGTTGCAAGCCAGGAGTCCTTGGCTAGCATAGGAAGCAGCTGTTGGAGAGTAAGCATTTTGAATTTTGGAACCACCAGAAAGGTGTAGAGAATAGACAAATCCAGGGTAGGACACCAAGAGTTTTCTTTTCTGGGTAACAGAAACGGTCTGGAATAAAAGGCTTGTCCCCTTTGTTTTGCTGGGACAGGTTGAATAGCCTTGATACTGAGAAGAGAAATTACTTGCTTTTGGGCCTCAGCCCACTGGTTTTATCCTCAGAAACATATCGGGAAGTATCGAAAAATGAAATGAATGTAAGCATGTCCTGAGTTAGTTCTTATCACGAGGACATGCTCATTGCTGGGGTGATTGACTTGGATATGTACACTTTTATTTCATCTTTAACACCAAGAATTTCAGTGTTGTTTGGCAATCCAAAGATTCACAAGAATATGCAGGACCCACCCATGCGCCAATTGGTCAGCACTAAAGGTAGCATTACTTATGCAGCGGCCTAGGTGGTGGACTCAATTCTCAAAAAATATGTGGTCAGTGAAAGTACAGTTTTGTACCTACCATAAATGTAGATGTTAGAGTATTCACACTGTTGCAGTCATTACACTTGGGTTATCCTACAGTCAGGCGGTCCCGCAGTAGGCCAGAGTTCCAAAGTCTTGGTCCGGCGCCGGTTGCTGTCGCTTCTTCCCGGACGTCAGTGCGCCAGGGGTATATATAAGATGCATCCAACGCCATTTTCTTCAGTTTTTTCTTGCCCCAGATGTCAGGTGCCCCCAAGTAGGTAGGCAATACATATTGCTACTAAAGAATATACATATGAAATAAAAACAATACCTTCAGATACAAGCAAATACACCACAAAGATTGTTTAGGATAGAAAGGCATAGATAAGTCCAGCTAGTTCAGAGGGGATGGAGGGAGGGTAACCTGGACTGCAGCAGTGTGAACACTCTAACATCTACATTTATGGTAGGTACAAAACTGCACTATGTTCATCGTGTTACACTGCTACAGTCATTACACTTGGGTAGAATCCCAAAGCTAAGGTTGGGTGGCTGGTCTATAAAGAGTTAGGATTGGCTATGAGCCCCTGCAGAACTGCAGTGGCAAATCCTTCTCTGGATTTAGAGTAAAGAGGCAAGTGGTAATGCTTGGTAAAGGTGTGCACTGAACTCCAAGTTGCAGCCTCCAAAATGTCCTTGGTAGGTACTCCACTGAGGAAGGCTGTTGAAGTGGCTGTTGCCCTGGTGGAATGTGGCCTAATGTTATTAGGGACTGATTTTCCATGCTGTGTGTAGCAACTAATACAGTGTCCTATCCATTTGGATATAGTCTGCTTTGAGATAGCCTTGCCCTGTGATCCTGCAGCATATGCTACAAACAGTTGCTCAGTTTTCCTGAAAGCTTTTGTTTTGTCCAAGTAGAAGCGTAGCTGCCTGTGTATGTCCAAAGAGTGCAGAAGTTTCTCCCCTTTATTCTGGGGGTTTGGATAAAAAGTTGGCAAATGGATGGTTTGGTTAAGAGCCACACTAGATACCACCTTTGGCATAAAGTTAGGGTTTGTCCTTAAAGAAACCCTGTCCTGATGAAAAATTATAAAAGGTTCCACTGCCATTAATGCCTGTAGCTCTGAGACTCTTCGTGCTGAAGTTACTGCCAGGAGCAGAGCTGTTTTCCATGATAAAAATTTTAGATCAGCTGTATTGGCTGGCTCAAAAGGTGGCAGGGTCAGTTTTTCCAAAACGAAATTGAGGTCCCAAGTTGGTGTTGGTGCTCTCCGGGGCGGTCTTATGTTTTTAGCCCCTCTGAGGTACTGCTTTAGCAAGGGATGAGAGAATAAAGGAGGATCCGTGTTGTAATGTGCTGAAATGGCAGAGGCGTGGATCTTAATTGAGGAGAAGGATAGGCCTTTGTCCAGCATCTCAGTTAAGTATTGTAAAATCTGAGAAATGTTTGGGACAAGAGGGTCAAGGCTTTGAGCCTGATTCCAGGTGCAGAATCTCTTCCATTTTTCTGAGTAAGCTTTCCTGGTGCTAGGCCTCCTGGCCTCCAAAATGACATCCACAACAGCTTTAGAGAGAGGTGTTGCCTGTTTGACTAATGAATCTGCCATGCAGCCAGGTTTAGGGTTTTGAGCTGACCATGCAGGATCCGATTGTTTTGTTGAGTCAGAAGGTATGGAATTTGAGGCAAAATCCATGGTGGGCCTTGAGCTAAGTTCTTTACGATTGGGTACCAGTGCTGGCGTGGCCAGTCTGGAGCAATCAGGATCATCTGTGGTTTTCTTGCCTGGCTTTTAGGAGTACCTTTGAAAGGAGAGGCAGTGGTGGGAAGGCATAAACTTTTAGGCTTTTCCAGCTGAATGAGAGAGCATCCACTTTCCATGCTTGTGCATGATAAGTCCTTGTGCAGAATTTTTGTCGTTGGCAATTCAGTGGGGAGGCAAAAAGATCTAAGTCTGGGTATCCCCATTTTTGTGTTACCATGCTGAAGATTTGTGGATTCAATTTCCATTCGTGAGGGTCCATGATATTTCTGCTTAGATCGTCTGCCAGAGTATTTTTCTTTCCTGGCAGGAATTGTGCTTGCAGATGAACTTGATACGTTAGAGCTGTGTTCCACAAGGTCATGGCTTGCCTGCATAGGGGATAAGAATGCGTGCACCCTTGCTTGTTTATGTACCACATTACTGTGGTGTTGTCGGTCTTTAATAGTAATTGTCCTGGATGTAGAAGGTCCTTGAAAGCTGTTAGGGCATTTTGAACAGCCAACATCTTTTTAATTGATGTGAAGATGCATCTGGTCTGTGGTCCACTTGCCCTGAATGCATTTTCCTGCCATGTGAGCTCCCAAGGCGTAATCAGAAGCATCTGTTAAGAGTCTGCCTGGCTGTGGGTAGGGTAAAAGGCTGACCCTAGTTTAGGTGACATGCCTGTTCCCACCATCGAAAATCCAGTTGTAGGCAGGGAATCATTGGTATTACTGCTTCTAAACTGTGACAGTGTTGAGTCCAAACACTTTTTAGGTACCATTGTAACTTCCTCATATGCAGTCTGGCATATGGCATTAGTAGTATGCAGGATGCCATGAATCCCAGACTTTTTTGCCAGTAATTGAAAATATTGAGTTAATTGAATTTGTTTGTCTGGCGTGAGATAAGCCATCTGGGCCACTGTATTTAAGCTGGCACCCAGGAATATAATCTGTTGTGAGGGCACTAGTTTTGACTTCTTTTTGTTTACTGTGTATCCTAGAGAAATTAGCAACCTTTTTACAAACGCCAGATGCTGTAGAAAAATGTCCTTTGTCTCTGCTTGAATGAGGCAGTCATCCAGGTATGGATATATTTGAATTCCTTTTCGTCTGCAAAACACAATTACTGGTGCCAGGCACTTTGTAAAGACCCTGGGCACAGTAGATAAGCCAAAGGGCAGTGCAGAGAATTGGTAGTGCATTGTACCAGCTTTGAATCTGAGGTATCTTCTGCAACTTTGTCTTCTTGCCCAGCATGGGTAGAAGCTGCTGTAATGTCAATATTTTAAATTTCAGAATATCCAGGTAAGTATTTAGAATTGAAAGGTCTAGTATGGGCCTCCAGGCCTTGTCCTTTCTGGGGACCAGGAAGAGTCTTGAGTAAAATCCTTGTCCTTGCTCCTGTTGTGGTACTTTTTGAATAGCTGTCATGTCCATGGGGGCTGTAATTTGTTTTTGTGCCTCCGCCCATTGATTCTGTGGCAGGTCTGGCATTCCTTTTAGCCTTGGTAAAGTATGAAAGTGGAACCTGTAACCTTGAGACACAATATTCAGAACCCATTTGTCTTGGGGGATTGTTTGCCAGTTTTGAGAAAAAAGTGCTAGTTTTCCCCCTAAGGAGGCTGCCAAAAGGAAGTGCTTGGCGTACGAAGGGGGAAGTCACTGGGACTGTTTCCTGTAAGGTTGAGACTTGTCCTCACCTCCTTTTGGGGTTGAGGTGCCCCACTGTCATTGTCTGTTAGAGCCTTGGGGTTGAGATCTGCCTCTTGGGCGTCTATCTGCCTCTCTGTGGCCTGTCTGACACTGGAAAGGACCAATTCTTTGTTGGCCAATTTCTGCTAAACCGAGGTGGCTGTACCTGTAAGAAATCCTTGACTGTTTGCATAGATTTAGCCTTATCCTCCATTTTCTTTAACACCTCTTCTGCCTTAACACCAAACAAGGTATCATGCTGTAAAGGAGCATCCAATAATTTTGCCTTAACATGATCAGGTAAACTCTGTTCTTTTAACCAAGCATGTCTTCGAATCACAGAGCCTGTAACTGCGGCTCTACAAGAGGCCTCTAAAGAATCAAACCCACATGGTAGAGTATGTTTTCCCACCTGTTCAACTGCATGCAATAAATCCTGCATTTCTTTACAGTCAGGGGCTTCTGAGCTTGCAAATATTTTCTGTTTTAACTGAGCCATTAAATATTGTTGGTACTTAAGCATGTGAAACTGGCAATTTAAAGCCCTTACTGCTAAAGTTGCAAAAGTGTAAACTTTCTTCCCCCATCTATCCAAAGCTCTGGAATCTGTCAGAGGGTACCGGATTTTTTGCAATGGAAGCCTTAACCCCTTTTGGACCCTGGGAAATAGTTTCTGGATCAGCAGATGGGTTTTTATAAAGAAACTTGTGAGAGTCATGGGACTCTATAATACCTATCTGGCTTGGCTGGTGCAGGGGGCAAAGAATCAGGATAAGCTGGATTCAGAGAACACATCATCCACAATATCTAGCACAGGTGGAATAGCCAGGGGTCTGTGCTGAGGCAGTAAAAGGAAATACCTGAGCCTTTTCTTGGATTCTGAATAATCCTGACTTTCCCAATGGAAATGCTCCCTCATGGTATGTAAAGTTTCCCCAAAAGAGTAATCCTCCGGAGGAGAGGCTGAAGGGATAGATTCTTCAGCATCAGAGTCCTCACAGGGGGGTAGAGAGTATCCCTGGTCTGAAGAGGAATCAGAGGAAATGGAAACCTGATCAGAGGAATCATAGTCTGTATCCTGCCTAGGCCTTTTCTCAGGAGGGGGATGGGAACCCCTGATTAGAGTAATGAGGTCTTCGGCCATTTTAAGCATCTGTTTCTTAGGCATGGAGGACTGTCCAGGAGAATGCTGTACTTGCTTCTTTGTCTTTAATGGTACTTTTGTTTTGGCTGTTGCTTTAATGGTAAGTTGTGAAGGTCTGAAAACACCCTCAGAAGCCGATGCCTGCTCAGCGGCTCCGGACCCATCTGAGGGATTAGTTTCCGTAGGCCCAATACCTTGAGTTTCCAGAGGCCTAGTTGTCTCTACGTGGGAGTCGGAGGCGGCCTGTGGCTCTGAGGTAGCGGGTGTCAGGGGATGCGAAAGCGCCTCACTGAGAACCGGCAACTGGCCTAGAAGAGGTTTAGCCTGTTCTGGACCTCGGATGCGGATGCCTGTCTTTATCCTTGTCTTTGCGTTTTTTCAGAATAGCGGTCGTCTGTTGATCCGACGGCATAGTATAATTGAACCTTCGGCCAAAGTAGTGCAAAGCAAAATGTCTTTTTATAGTGCGTTTGTTAAATCTAGCACAAAACCGACAACTAGTGACGTCGTGATCAGGGCCTAGGCATGGAATACAGTAAGAGTGGATGTCCTTATGAGGTATTTGCTTCCCAGAAGAAATGTAATTAACTTTTTCTGACATCGGTCTGAGGCAAGAAAAAAAGTTTCCCCAACGGGATACTTAGCTTTATTGAAGACTTCGGATCTGAAATTCGACTTCGAAAATCTCAGGAGTTGGCCGACCGGCACTTGCGAACTGCTTCTGCTTCGGGCACCGCACGGCAAGAAAGATTGAAGAAAATGGCATCGGATGCATCTTATATACCCCTGGCACACAGACGTCAGGGAAGAAGCGACCGCAACCGACGCCGGACCCAGACTTTGGAACTCTGGCCGACTGCGGGACTGCCTGACAGCAGGATAACCCAAGTGTAATGACTGCAGCAGTGTAACACGAACATCCACATACTTCTAGAGACTCATGGTCATTTTTGGCGAAAGTTGGTTTAACTCCCTACAGTGCAGATGGTCACTTTTTAACCATCGATGTTATTGACTTGTATTCATCTATTCCACATGATGTGGCAGTTGAATTGATCCAACTGGCAATGACCTCCAAACAAGCACCTGCACAAGAGATTTTGATGGTCAGAGAGCTATTGGATATCATCTTAACGTGTAATTTTTTTTCATTTAATAACCGATGGTTCCACCAGTTAATAGGGGTACCGATGGGGTCACCATGTGTGGCCAGTGTGGCCAATTTGGTGATGGCTCATTGGGAGAAGGAGTTTGTTTTTTCCATCATCATCATTCAAGAAAAAGTGACATTATACACACGCTTTTTGGAGGATATATTTATCATCCTTAAGGGTGACCAAGAGGTGGCACAGCTGCTGGTTGAAAGTTTTAATAGGTCAACTGAATTTTTAAAATTCACTTCAAATTTTGAATCAGATAGGATAGCCTATTTGGATGTGGAACTTTTCAAGGATAGATCGCAGGGTTGTTTTTTAGGCAGAATCCATCGAAAGCCTACATTCTCCAACTCCTATTTACATTTTGACAGTGATCAACCTGCCCATCAGAAGAGATCTATAGTTAAGGGCCAACTGGTCAGGGCAGCCAGAATGGTCTCTAAGGACAGTGATTTTCAGGATGAGTGCAGGTTCACTTCAAACGTCTTTTTGTGTAGAGGATATCCAGAGGACCTCACAGTAGACCTGTGCATCGAAGTCAAAGCAAAGAGATCTAATGGTTATTTTCAACCCATTTTGAGTTATCCCAAATCTGAGCCTGTTATATACTCACGGGTTGACCACAGCTGTGGTATGTATCATTGTAATTTTATCACCTCTTATAACTTGGATGCTAAGGATATGGTGTCAATAATCAAGAAGAACTGGTATTTGGGTTCCTACCCCAAAGTGACTTTTAGGAGAGGTCCTAATACCAAGAACATCTTGGAAACTAAAGTGAAGAATATACCTTCAAGATCTGGGATGTTTAAATGCAGTATGTGCAAATATTGTACATTTGTTAAAACAGGCACATTCTTCTTGATAAGGGACAAGTACTTAATCAAATGGAGATATAATTGTGGGAGTAACCAAGTGGTTTATCTGGCTCAGTGCTAGTCCTGTCCCGTATTTTATATAGGCAAGACGGATAGGAAGCTACATGAACGTATGTACAAACATTTGTACGCCATAAAGAAGGAGAAGATGGAGAATGCCTTGGCGAAGCACATTAAAGAAAAATTCTGGTCATGAGTTCACCTTTATGGTGATAGATCAACTATGTGTGGAAAACAGGGGGGGGTCCGGAATCTTTGAAATTGAAGTTTAGAGAACTTATGTGGCAGCTAAACCTGGAGGCTTATCACTATCCTGGCCTTAATAGTATGTTATCTATAAACAGTGTTTTAAAATTGAGAAGTTTAGAGAGGTAGAGTTTTTGTCCTACATATGGAGTATGAGATATTACATGACATGAAATTCTTTTCCCATATCACCTCTAGTTTTTTATACTTAGTTTCCTTGTTGGGTTTTTAAAATTTTTTAAAACATTTTTTTAAATTTTGCATTCTTGTTGCATGATGTTTTTATATGTATAGTCATTGTTTATTTTCATTTGTTGTTGATTTAAGAGAGCTAAATTAAATTATTCACATTTACAGTTTTAAGCATGAGAATTAATGCAGAGATCGTTATTTCACAGCCAGTTCCTTTGGAGCTTGGTACCTTTGAAACTGGTATATGGGGGGTGTCTATCACATGTTCTGGTTTTTAGCCTTTTATGTAAGCCGTTGTAATGGCGCGAGTGTTTGAATTCTGATGAAGTTGGTGCAGAGCGCAGACGAAAAGCTAACAGAGTTGTTTGGCTTAAATAAAGATTATTTGTTTACTGGCGTTCAGCGTTGCTTACTCATTTCATTGGAGCAGGATTATTGGTTTGAACCTCCCACTGGGTTCGTGGTGTGAGCGGTGGCAAGCTTTTGCAGTAGTTTGGTATCTGGGGTAGTTGCCAGGGTGGCACCAGTGACAGGCTGTGCAGTAGTGGGTAGCAGTGCTGGCATGGCCAGTCCCGGATTGCCCTTGGTCTGTCCTGTCTTATCTTGAGTAATGCTTCTTGAGAGAAGAGGCAGAGGGGGAATACATAAATTGAGAGGTTTACCCACTGGAAGGATAGGGCATCCACTTTCCAGGCCCTGCTGTGAGGTGTCCTGGTGCAGAATTTGCTGAGCTGGTGACTGCAGGGGGAGGCAGAGAGATCCACCTCTGGGGTCCCCATTTCTGAATCAGAATGTTGAAGGTGCTGGGCTCTAATTGCCACTCATGTGGGTCTAGGAGATTTCTGCTGAAGTCATCTGCCAGTGAGTTTTGTTTGCCTGGCAGGAACTGAGCTTGCAGATGGACCTGCATGTCCAAGGCCATGTTCCACAGGGCCATGGCTAGCCTGCAGAGTGGGTAAGAGTGGGTCCCCCCCACTTGTTGATGTACCACATAAACTGTGGTGTTGTCTGTTTTTATTAGCAGGTGTCCTGGTGAGAGTAGGGATCTGAAAGCTGTCAGCTAGCATTTCTTTCTGGTTGATGTGCAGATTAATTGACTTGGGCTCCAGTGGCCCTGAATGCACTTGCTATCCATGTGTGCCCCCCAGGGATAGTCTGATGCGTCTGTGGTTATGGTCTGGGAGGCATGGGGTTGAGTAAAGGGCAAATGTCTCTTGCTGTGGTTGCATGTTGCTGCCCACCAAAGAAACTGTCTTTAGACAGGGTATGATAGGAATGACTGTTTCCAGGTCCTGAGAATGTTGGCACCAAAGACTTTTTAAGTACCACTGAAGTATCCTCATATGCAGTCTGGCATATGGAATTAGTAGGATGCAAGAGGCCATGAACCCTCAAGGCCTGCAGGATTTTCCTTGTGGATAGCTGGGTTCTGGTGGCCTTTTTAGTAAAATAGTCTGTCAGGCTTGTTTTTCTGGAGTGAGAAATGTCATATGGGATCCTGTGTCCAAACTTGCTCCCAGGAATACAATCTTTTGACTGGGGAAAAGTTTTGATTTCTTTTCATTGATGGTGTACCCCAGGGAGGTTAGAAGGTTTTTTTTTTTTTTTTACAAACATCAGGTGCTGCAACAGCATTGACTGCCTGAATCAGACAGTCCAAGTATGGGTAAATCTGAATATTTCTCTGTCTGGAGCCATGCATTTTGTGAATACTAGGGGAGCAGTGGATAAGCCAAAGGGAAGTGCCGAGAACTGATAATGCATAGACCCTGCCCTGAAGCGAAGATATTTCCTGCATGACTCCCTTATAGGGATGTACAGATAGGCTTCTTTTAAATCTAGGGTGATTAACCAGGCATCTTTGGCTAGCATAGGAAGAAGCTGCTGCTGGGTGAGCATTTTGAATTTTGGTACCACCAGGAAGGTGTTGAGAGTTGAAAGATCTAGGATTGGGCGCCAAGTGCCCTCTTTTCGGAGTACTAGGAAAAGTCTGGAATGAATCCTTAACCCATCTGTTCTGCAGGAACAGGCTGAATTGCCCTTATAGAGAGCAGGGATTGAACTTGGTTTTGAGCCTCTGCCCATTGGTTTGGAGGAAGGTCTAGGAACCCTTTTGGGGTTGGGCAGTGAGTGGAAGTAGAATTTGTACCCCTGGGATACAATGTTAAGGACCTATCGGTCTTTGGTGATGGATATCCAGTTTTTTGTGTGAAGGGCAAGTTTTCCTCCTAGGGGCACAAGCGACTGGGCAGAGGTGGGGAGTGGAGTAGAGAAGTCATTGTGATGTTTTACCATAGGGAGGTGGCTTGCCACTCCCTGCTTTGGAGTTGGGGGCACTCCATTGCTTGGTCTCTGCATACCCTGAGACTGTAGTCTGGATGGTTGGTTCCCCTGGGTCTAGTTTGAGATGGCCTGGAGGGGGCTGGAAAGGACCAGTGTTTCGAGGGGCAATGCCTACTGAATCTTGGAGGCTGCACTTGTAAGAATTCTTTAACTGTCTGCATAGATTTAGCTTTTTCTTCCATCTTTTTAAGAACTACTTCTGCTTTGGTGCCAAACAGATTGTCCTTGTTTAAAGGAGCATCCAATAACTTTGATATGACATGGTCTGGCAAGGTCTGCTCCTTAAGCCAAGCACGTCTTCTCAGTACAGAACCAGTGACTGCTGCCCTGCAAGATGCTTCTACAGCGTCAAAGCCACACTGCAACGTATGCTTGCTGACTTGACTTGCAGAATGCATAAGTTTCTGCAATTCTTTATTTTCTGCACAGTCTGTAAAGGTAGCTATTTTTTGCTTAGTAAGTTCCATAATATGTTGCTGACACTTCAGCATGTGAAACTGACAATTTAGGGCCCTAATGGCGAGAGTTGCAGAAGTATATACTTTCTTACCCCATCTGTCCAAAGCTCTGGAATCCCTGTCCGAAGGGGTGGGATTCTTAGCTGTAGTTGCCTTGATACCTTTAGGCCCCTGGGAAATTATCTCTGGGTCAGCAGTAGGATTTCTGAAAAGGAATTTATGAGAGTCAGGTCCTTTGTAGTACCGGTCTGGTTTCCTAGGAGCATGGGGTAAAGTATCAGGAGTAAGACTGGATTCCATAAAGACATCATCCACAACTTCCAGAACTGGGGGTATTGCTAAAGGCCTATGTTGTGGCAAGTCTAGGAATTCTCAGAGTCTCTTTTTGGACTGAGGATGGTCTTGGCATTAAGGGAAATGCTCTCTTAAAGCATGTAAGGTTTCACCAAAAGAAAAATCCTCTGGGGGAGAGGCAAATGGAATGGATTCCTCTGCATCAGAATCCTCATAAGCAGATAAGGGCATGTCTTCATAGTAAGAAACCTCAGAGTTGGACTCTTGGTCGGTTGAAGCTCCTGGGGACTGATCTCTTTCTCTTAGCAGGGGAAGGCTGACTTCCCCTAATCAGCATAATAAGGTTGTCTACCATTCTAAGCATTTCATGTTGTGGCAAGGGAGCAGGTGCATGAGCTTTGATCAGTTTTCTAGGTGTAGCACTTACTCTTGGCCTTAGAAACTCGGTAGTTTTAGACAGTACTGAAGTCATCTGTTTGTGTCGAACATCGGTAGTATGAAGAAAGTACAGTTGTGTACACTTACCATAAATGTAGATGCTAGAGTGTATTCACTGTTGCAGTCATCACATTTGAGTAATCTGCCTGCAGGTAGCCCTCAGTCAGCCTGAATACCAGAGTCTTGGGATTTCTGCGTCGGATGCTGTCGCTTCTTCCATGACGTCAGGTCATCAGGGGTATAAAACATGCAGCAGACCCCATTACATCAGTTTTTCTTGCCCCAGATGTCAGGAGCCCCCACAATAGGAAGCAATTACATGGTGTGGAACACCCCCAGTAGAAAGTAAACACCAATGTTAAAAGATATGGCCAAACAAAGAAGAATAGGAAAAAGTACAGAGAAGTCAGGGGGCTGGAGGGAGGGTAACCAGGACTGCAACAGTGAATAAACTCGAACATCTACATTTATGGTAAGTGTACACAACTGTACTATGTTCTTCGTGTTTCACTGTTGCAGTCATCACATTTGGGTTGATTCCCAAAGCTGAGGATGGGTGGAGGCAGTCAAGAAGCATTAGGGCTGGCAAGCAGGCCCTGTAAGACTGCTGTGGCAAATCCAGCTTTGGATTTGGAAAAGATAGACAAGTGGTAATGCTTGGTGAAGGTGTGTACAGAGCTCCAGGTTGCAGCTTACAGGATGTCCCTGGTAGGGGACTCCCCTGAGAAATGCTGTAGAGGTTGATGTAGCCCTAGTGGAATGTGTTCTGATCCCCTATGGGGTAGGTTTCCCATGGTGCTTGTAGCAGAAATGGATGCAGTGTGCTATCCATTTAGAAATGGTTTGCTTTGAAATGGCCTTGCCCTCTGCCCCTGTAGCAAAGCTGACTAGCAGCTGGTCAGATTTTCCGAAAGGTTTAGTCCTGTCCAGATAGAACCTAAGTTGCCTGTGCACGTCCAGGGAGTGCAGGATCCTTTCCCCTTTATTCTGAGGATTAGGGGAAAAGGTTGGCAAATGAATGGATTGGTTTAAAGCCACACTAGATACCACCTTGAGCATAAATGAAGGGTTAGTCCTGAGGGAAACCCTGTCCGCATGGAAGATAATGAAGGGTTCCACGGCCATAAGGGCCTGCAATTCAGACACTCTTCTTGCTGAAGTGATGGCTAGAATTAAAGCTGTTTTCCAGGAAAGGAATTTTAACTCTGCTGAAGCAGCAGGTTCAAAGGGTGGAAGCGTGAGTTTTTCCAATACAAAGTTAAGGTCCCAGGCTGGAGTGGGAGCTCTCCTGGGGGGGTCTTAAACTTTTGGCTCCTCTCAGGAACTGTTTGACCAGAGGATGAGAGAAGAGGGGTAAGCTCAGTATTATAATGAGCTGAGATAGCAGAGGCATGAATCTCAATTGAAGAGAAGGACAGGCCTTTGTGGAACATTTCTGTTAAGTAATCTAGTATATGAGGTAAGCTGGGCACAGTTATGTCCATTCCTTGAGACTGGCTCCAAGAGCAGTATCTATTCCACTTTTCTGAATAGGATTTTCTAGTACTAGGTCTCCTTGCCTCAAGGATGACATTTGAGCAACTGTTTACTGAGGGTTGCTGGTGATGAGTTCAGGGTTTGTAGCAGAGGATGCAAAATCTGGCCTTCTTGCTAGGACAGCGGGGAGAGGTTCTGAGGCAGGTGCCATGGTGGCAGTACTGTCAGACTGCGCAAAAGTGGGCACCAGTGCTGGCGTGGACAGTCTGGTGCAATCAGGATTGTCCTTGGCTTGTCCTGTTTGATCTTTAGTAGAACCTTCGAGAGGAGGGGCAGAGGGAGAAAGGCATAGGTTGAGAGGTTTTCCCACGTAAAGGGCAGAGCATCCAATTTCAATGCTTGGCTGTGGGGAGTTCTGGTGCAATATTTGCAAAATTGATAGTTCTGAGGGGAAGCAAAGAGGTCCACCTCTGGTGCCCCCCACCTGTGAATCAGAAGCTTGAATGAGTTGGGTTCCAGTTTCCACTCGTGTGGGTCCATTAGATTTCTGCTCAAATCATCTGCCAGTGAATTTAGTTTGTCTAGCAGGAATTGAGCTTGCAGGTGCAGTTGACTGCTCAAGGCTGTGTTCCACAGAGCCATGGCTAACCTGCAGAGTGAGTAGAAATGAGTTCCCCTCTGCTTGTTTATGTACCACATAACTGTGGTGTTGTCTGTCTTTATCAATAGTTGTCCTGGAAGAATAAGGTCTTTGAAGGCTGTAAGAGCATTCTGTAGAGCTAACATTTCTTTTTGATTGATATGCAAGTCCATTTGCTTTGGGCTCCATTTGCCTTGAATATATTGTCCTGCCATGTGAGCCCCCCCATGCATAGTCTGATGCGTCTGTTAGGACTCGGGCGGCAGGGGGTTGGGTGAAAGGGAGCCTTTTGTTGTGCTAGCAGGCCTCTGCCCACCAAAGGAACTCTGCCCTAAGGCAAGGAATGATAGGAATCATTGTTTCCAGGTCCTAAGAATGTTGACACCAGAGACTTTTTAAGTACCATTGAAGTTTCCTCATATGCAGTCTTGCGTATGGAATTAGTAGAATGCAAAAGGCCATGAACCCTAAAGGCTTGCAGAATTTTCCTTGCAGATAGCTGGGTTTTGGTGGTCAATAGATTGAAGCAGTTTGTCAAATAAATGTGTTTTTCTGGAGTGAGGAATGCCATCTGGGAAGTTGTGTTCAAGCTTGCTCCCAGGAATACAAATCTGTTGGCTGGGTACCTGATGTGATTTCTTTTCGTTGATAATGTACCCCGGTGAAGTTA
Source organism: Protopterus annectens (assembly GCF_019279795.1). NCBI lineage: Eukaryota > Metazoa > Chordata > Ceratodontiformes > Protopteridae > Protopterus > Protopterus annectens. Next base: position 245,421,102 of record NC_056740.1, read on the forward strand.
GAAGTCTCTTTACAAATGTCAGGTGCTGGAGTAGCAATTCCTGACTGTCCGCCTGAATCAGGCAATCGTCCAGGTATGGGTAAATTTGAACTTTTCGCTTCCTGCAATATGCAATGGCTGGAGCTAGGCATTTTGTGAATACCCTGGGTGCAGTAGATAAGCCAAAGGGAAGTGCAGAGAACTGATGGTGCATAGAGCCTGCTCTGAAACGTAGATATTTCCTGCAAGATTTCCTTATGGGGATGTACAGATAAGCTTCTTTTAAGTCTAGGGTGGCTAGCCAGGAGTCCTTGGCTAGCACAGGAAGCAGCTGTTGGAGAGTAAGCATTTTGAACCTTGGGACCACCAGGAAGGTGTTGAGAATAGACATATCCAGGATAGGGCGTTAAGAGTTTTCTTTTCTGGGTACCAGAAACAGTCTGGAGTAAAAACCTTGTCCCCTTTACTCTGCTGGGACAGGTTGAATAGCTTTGATACTGAGAAGAGATTTGGGCCTCAGCCCACTGGTTTGGGGGGAGGTCTGGCCATCCGTTTGGGGTTGGAAGTGAGTGGAATCTGTATCCCTGGGATACAATGTTCAAGACCCATCTTGTCCTGGGTGATGTACTCCCAGTTTTTTGCAAGAAAGGCAAGTTTTCCTCCTAAGGGTGGAAGTACTTGGGCAAGGCTTGGAAGAGTTAAGGATAACTTATTGCGAGATTTTACCATAGGACGCTGGCTTACTACTCCCCGTTTTAAAGGTGGGAGCATTCCATTGCTTAGATCTGTGCATACCCTTAGACTGTAATCTTGGTGGTCTGCTGCCCCTGGGTTTGAACTGAGAAGGTCTGGGACGGACTGTAAAGGACCAGTTTTTAGAAGGCCAATGCCTACTGAATCTAGGTGGCTGTACCTGTAGTAAATCTAACAGTTTGCATATTTTTCCTCCATCTTTTTGAGGACGGCTACTGCTTTATTGCCAAACAGGCATCATTGGTTTAATGGTGCATCTAGTAATTTTGCTTTGACATGGTCTGGCAAGATTTGCTCTAAGCCAAGCATGCCTTCTAAGAACAGACCCAGTGACAGCAGCCCTGCAAGATGCTGCTAAGGCACCAGAACCACATTGCAAAGTATGTTTTCCAACTTGGTTAGCAGAATGCATTAACTCTTGTAAATCTTTATGTTCTGCACAATCAGGAATCAACATAATTTTCTGTTTAATTAGCTCCATAATATGTTGCTGATACTTTAACATATGAAATTGGCAATTTAAAGCCCTGATGGCAAGAGTAGCACAGGGGTATACCTTCTTACCCCATCTGTCTAAAGCCTTAGAGTCCCTGTCTAAAGGAGTATGGTTTTTGGCTGTTGTAGCCTTAATGCCTTTAAGTCCCTGGAAAATGGTCTCTGGATTTGCAGTAGGATTCTTAAAGAGGAATTTGTGGGAGTCAGGTACTCTGTAGTACCTGTCAAATTTCCTGGGAGCTGGAGGCAAAGTATCAGGGGTAATGCTGGATTCCAAGAAGGACATAATCTACAATTTCCAGAACAGGAGGGATAGCTAGAGGCCTGTGTTGAGGCAAGTTTAAAAATTTCCTCAGTCTCTCTTTGGACTGCAGGTAGCCCTGGCACTCCCAGCGGAAATGCTCTGTAAGGGTATGCAGGGTTTCATCAAAAGAAAAATCTTCTGGTGGGGGAAGCAGAGGGAATGGAATCCTCTGCATCAGAATCCTCATAGGTAGATAAGGGTATGTTCTGGTAATCAGAAGGATCAGAGTTCAACAGACTCGTGATGTGAAGCATCAGAAGGAAAATCAGTTATTGGTCTTTTTGAGGGGGAAGGCTGGCTTCCCCTAATTAAAGTAATAAGCTCTTCAGCCATTCTAAGCATTTGTTTCTGAGGCATGTGGGCCTGAGTATGCACTTTGGTCACTGGTTTCCTAGGCGTAGTGTGAACTCTGGGCCTGAGAAATTCGGTATTTTTGGTTTGGAACGAAGTCGTCTGTTTAATATGAAAATCAGAAGGCCTGAATACAGCCTCAGAAGCCGGTGCCTGCACAGCGGCTCCAGACCCATCCAAGGTAGAGACATATGCAGGTTCCATAGTCGAAGAAGCATCTCGTGGCATACCGTACTCCAAATGGGTCTCAGTAGAGGGCCTGCGAATCTGCAGAAGCAGGTATCAGGGGCTGCGAAAACGCCTCACTGAGTACCGGCGGACTGGCAACTAGCTTAACGGAAATGTTGTCGGCAGTTTTGGACCTATGCGGTCTGTCTTTATCCTTAAGTTTTTTCAGAAGATCAGTAGTCGGATGGCTTATCAAAGCCATTTTGGAATATGGAGGACGAGCGCGAAAGAATTTAGCGACAAAAACAGCCTGACGAATAGTTCGGGCGTTGAACAAGGCACAAAACCGACAGCAAGGAATGTCGTGGTCTGGGCCTAAACAGGTGACGCAGTAAGAATGAAAATCTCTGAGGTATTTGCTTTCCACAGGCAAGACAATTATTAACTTTTTCTGCCATCGGTTAGAGCAAGAAAAAAGGATCCACAACGGGGTACTTATCTTTTAGAAGACTTCAGGTCTGAAACTCGAAAAATGAAAATTTCAAAAGTGGCCTACCAGCACTTGCAAACTGCTTCTGCTTCGGACACTGCATACCAAGAAAAGCTAATGTAATGATGTCGGCTGCATGTTTTATACCCCTGACGACCTGACGTCATGGAAGAAGCGACAGCATCGAACGCAAAAATCCAAGACTCTGGTATTCAGGCCAACTGAGGGGTACCTGCAGGCAGATAACCCAAATTTGATGACTGCAACAGTGAAACACTAAAAATATCTTCCTCTAAGGCGGTGCCTGCTCAGCAGCTCCGGACCCATCCAAGGTAGAGACATCTGCAGGTTCCATGGTCAAAGAAGAGTCTCGCGGCATTCCAGACTCCGAACGGGTCTCAGTAGAGGCCTGCGAATCCACTGAAGCGGGCATCAGGGACTGCAAAAAAAACCTCACTGAGTACTGGCAGTCTGGCAACTAGCTTAACGGAAGTGTAATCAGCAGCTTTGGACCTGTGCAGTCTGTCTTTATCCTTACGTTTTTTTCAGAATATCGGTAGTCAGATGGCTTATCAAAGCAATTTCGGAATACGGAGATCGAGAACTAAAGTATTTAGCGACAAAAAGGGCCCGATGACAGATGGTTTGGGCGTTGAACAAGGCACAAAACCTACAGCAAGGTACGTCGTGGTCTGGGCCTAAACAGGCGACGCAGTAAGAATGAAAATCTCAGTGTGGTATTTGCTTTCCACAGGCAAGACAATTGTTAACTTTTTCTGACATCGGTTAGAGCAAGAAAAAATGATCCCCAACAAAATACTTGGCTTTAGAAGACTTCAGGATGATTTAATTCATAAACGAAACTCAGGTAGCGGCCGACCAGCACTCGTGCAAACTGCTTCGGGCTCCTTGGCAAGAAAGACTGATGCAATGGTGTCAGCTGCCTGTTTTTATACCCCTGATGACCTGACATCAGTCCTGAAGTGACAGCAACTGACGCAGAAATACTAAGTCTCTGGTATTCGGGCTGACTGAGAGCTACCTGCAGGCAGATAACCCAAGTGTGATGACTGCAGCAGTGAAACATGAATATCTAGAACGTGAAGAACAAATCTGGTTGGAGGAACAGGATGAAGAAGGATTTGCTGTACCTGGAACTTGACTGTATTTATACAATGTGAAGGAAGAGCAGTAATCTGACTTACTGTGTTCAATTGGGCACTGATGAACCCCAGGCTCTGTATTTGGTGTAGTTTGGATTTGAAGAGGTTTACTGTAATATCTAGTGTTTTTCACAGTTGGAGCAAATAGTCCCTGGACTGTTCTGAGAGATACCAGGTTGGAGCGGTGAAGGAGCCAGTGGTCTCAACAAGGAAACACTTGGAATCTCAGCAGTCTCAGATGAGTTAATAGCACTGCCATATGCTTTGCGAACACCTTGATGGCTGTGGTGACACCAAAATACAAGACTCTGAACTGATCGTGACTGGCTCCCAAACAAAAGTGCAGACATCTTCGGGAGCATCTGTTCATCCTGTGATAGTACACCTCCTGAAGACTGACTAAGCGCATCTAACTGCCCTTGCACAAAAAGGGCAGGATGGACTGAACCATGACCGTTTGGAACTTTGCCTTCTTCACAAACTGGTTCAGTTTGCTTATATCCAAAATTGGTTGCTGGTCCCCTGCCTTCTTTGGCACTAAAGAACCTTGAGTAAGTTATAAATTCTCTCTGGTCTGGTGAGATCTCTTGGATGATTCTTTTGTCCAGCAGCTTTTGAATCTCTTGAGCTACAGTTTCTCTAACTGGGTGGGATGTCTGAAAGCTTCTTTCTTTTGGTTGGTGGGATCTGGAAGAATGGTGACGCAGTGCAGTCTGTCTTTATCCTTACGTCTTTATCCTCTGGACATTATTTTTAGCACTCAATCTTTTGTTATAGAAGCTCAGGCATCTGGGTTCAAGGATAAGCGCCCCAAGTCAGGCAACCCTTCAGGATAGCTGAAGCGGTCTATCTGGAAAGGAATCTCAAATCTCTGGTTTTGTGGGCCTCCCCTGCTGCAAGAACAGTGTCCATTTGAACCCCCCCCCCTTACTCTGGAGCAGTTGTCCCCATGCGATTCCTGGAAAAAAACCTGGAGATTTACGGAACCACATTTTTTTGCTCCCTCTGATTCCAGGAAAAGGATAGTTATGGGGTAGAAATGCATATCCCTACAGCAGACAGGGTCTTTCCCACCTGTTTACTGTAGGATAGCATTTCTTTTACAAGAGGACCAAACAAGAACTTTCCATCAAAAGGAGCACAGATGAAAGAAAAGATTTGAAAAAGGCTCCACAAAATGACATAACCGCATCCAGGCACTTCTCCGGGTGGCAATGCCTGAATGGCAGCCAATAAGGTACCCTCTGCAGCACGGGACATTAACTTCATGAATGCATTGGAAATGGATTAAAAAAAAAAAAAAAAAAAGAGTGGCCAGCTGTGAAAATTCTCTCTTATAGACCTCCACAGACACAGACTCCGACAGGGATTTAGAGAGTTCATTGGTCAAATCCTTTGGCAGCCTTGTAAAGTGCACTAAATAATTCAGGGATCTCAAGGCAAGGGTCGCTGAAACAAATATGGGCTTTCCAAATCTGTCCATCCCCCTTGACTCTCTATTAGGGGGATGAACAGAGGCCTGCTCAGATGGCTCCTTTTCTGCGGCTTCTGCCACAATCATATTAACAAGGACTCCTTTGTTCCAATGAGTTCTGTCCTTCAGCAGTGGCAAAATCTTGTCTGGATGCTGAGGGATTAGACTCCAGTTGCTTCCAGGCCAGACAGAGACTAGGTCGATAAGCTTATCAGTTGGGGGAGTCACCAAAGACGTAGATAGGCCAGCAACAAAAGATTCCAGGAATACTGATTCTTCTAGCGAGAAGGAATCTGAAGACCATCCACCCTTCTGTTTAAGAATATCTCCCATTGAGATATCATCCAGTGGATATCTGGGGAACCCTTCCCCTTCCTCAAAGTCAGTATCCTCCACGGGAGATACCAAAGGGGAATCTATGCGTCTCCTTTTGCATGTTCTTTTGCAGGGAACCTCCTCAGTGGGATGCTCTGGGGAGATATCCAAAGACAGGAGAAGTTCCATTAGGGAAACTGCCTGGCCACTAGTTGGTAACGGCTGTCCCCGTGCGGTAGGTCTGATGAGGTCAGAGTTTAGACCTGCTGGGGGAACAGGAATAGGATCCAAAGAGGAGACAAGTGGGCTCTCTTGGATGACAGAAGGTACTCTCCACTACCTTGAAAGCAGACAGACTGGGAGAAGCCACAGCCAGCTGTACTGCGGCCGAAACCTCTGAAGCAGCCAAGCCTCAACCCTGCCCTAACCCATACCATGAGGAGGGAGTCTGACCCACACTGTCTAGTGCCGAGGATCCAAGGGGCAAGGACAGCTACGACAACATTGGAGTGGACCATGGATCCCCCGGATCAGACACCAATGGCACAGTTCTGCGACTCATCCTGATCTGAAGGAATAGGAGCAGAAATAGTCAGGGAAGCTGTCGGAGTCAAAGACCAGGTGGTCTTCGGATCAAACGCCTCTCGTGGGGGAACTCAGATCGGAGGGCTCCAAAACCAAAGGACAGATCAGAGAAGGAGATATTACTACAAAGGAAGTTCAGGGAAGACTCACAAATCAGATGAGTGACAGAGATGTAACAACCCCCCCATCATCCTATCCACATCAGCTTTGGAAAGACTAATGGAGAATCTCGCAGAAGAGGCGGTGGACTGAGACCTCGAGCCTCTCCTCAGAGTAGTTTGAATACAACGGGAATGGAGCCGAGGAGATACCAGATCAACTGCAAACCCAGGTGAGCGGATTCTTGCAGGCTTGCATACAGAAGTTGGGTCTGAGGTCAGAGAACCCAAAGACTGCTTATGAGACTTCACCAGTATTAAAGGCAGATCTGAAGATTTAAGATCTGACTGTTTCTTCTTAAGATCTGAGGAGGTCAGATCTGAAGTTCTTCAGTTCTTCTTAGGGGGCTTTGATGAAGCCATAGAGGAAGACAAAGAAGCTTTCAGAGACAGAGTAGAGGATCTCTTCTTAGGCTCCGAATTGGCCTTAATTTTTTATTGGGGGCTTGAGCCCCTGAAACAGAAGAGGAAGATGAAGGCAGCAATCCTTTCAGAACCAGTTTGTTTCGTTTGTCTATCACCTTAGAATTAAATGCTGCAAAAATGGAAACATTTTTTGAAAGGTGTGCCACTCCTAGACAATAAAAACACTCCCTGTGGGCATCAGTATTTGGGATTTTGTGCCCATAGGATATGTATTTCTTAAGCTGGTCAGTTTCTCGGCCATAATTACGTTAAGGACAGAAAGGTACCAACAATGGTACACTCAAGCCTACCAAAAAGGTAGAGAGAAGAAAAAAAAAAGGTATAAGCCTAATGGAAGATGCACCCAAACACAAAAAGGTAGAGGAAGTTTATAGATTATATATAGATTTCAATTTATATGTAATCAAAATCAGCACAAAAGTACTCACAAAATTCAAGAAAAAAGCTAACACTAAGTTCTGAGAGAGGATCCGTGTTCATGCAACACGCTGGCAAATGAGATCTGAGGTATTGCAGGCTAGGTGGGGCATTATGAGTATAGAGAAAGAAGCTCGAGAGTTGGATCCATAAGTTTGAGACATATGGCACAGTTGAATCTGTAACCCATTACTTGAGGAAGAATGAACGGGACAACATCAGTTTATATAGCTTTAGCTTGTGATGTTGTGGAGCCTTTCTCCCTGGACCTCCAATGAAAACGGCTCTTGCTTAGTCGGACTCTCCCGGTCAACAAATGTCAAATAAATAAACATAGCTCTGTTAGGTCACACACTGTATGAATATCTCATCCATCTGGAAATTATTTTTAATTTTTAAAACCTTTATTTTCTCCATCCCACTAACTTTACAATACTTTTGTGTCGCATCATCTTCATTGCATCCCCTATTTATAAATATCCTTAACATGTTGAGCTTCATGGACAAAAGTATACCATTTACTATAAGCTCTTATAGTAAGTCACAACTCCCTAAATGGCAAGACAATGATTTTCCTGAATACGGCGGATGAAAACTTGTACCACGAACAAAACTCTGTGCATCTGAGAGAGTCAGTTGTTGACAGACTATGCCACACAACCATAAATCTATATCTACCTTTACATTACGTTGCATTTCTGAAATCATAATACAAATCCCTTGTGGTGGCTGTGCCCCCGATTTTGTATAGATAATACCTCAGCTCTCTGGACTAATCCAAGGAAAGTACAGTTATGTAAGAATTTACAACTGTAGATGTTCAAGTATGTTCACTCTTGCAACAATGCTAACATTTGGGATTTTTGACACAGAAGACCTGATTTACAGCTTAACTTCCAGACCTTTAACCATTCCCCACAAAGGCTGGGCAGACATCCTCCTACCTGGATATCAAGACAACTGTCATAAAAGACAGACAGGTAACCATGTCATCTTTAGTTCTTTCTTGCCTGTGTAAGAAACAGGGGTCTGGAAAAAACATACCACTAACCAACCCAGGCAGTAAATGCCATCAAGGATGACTGCCAACCAGAAGAACTCTCAACATTTCCTCTCCAAGTACTAACTAAACATGAGGAGGGTCCCTTGTAGAAATAAAAAAAGTGAAGTTGGGGAATAAGGGCTACATGAATACCCTCTCCAACTCCAGAATGGCAACAGGAATGAGAGGGAGGAATTGGAAACATTACTACAAAAGGAAACACACTCAAACACTTACAGTTAAGGTTAGCTTCTACACAACTGTATTATGCTATAATAAGTTGGAAGGATAGCCATTTTACTGACTGCACAGTCTTTTTTATTTACATCAAGCTTTTAAAACACATGCTCAGCCAGGGCTCCAACCAGCAGATCCTTGTACAATGAGGCATTCAGATGTGGAGTCTTCATATGTACTGACACAGGATTCTTCCTCAGCGAAGTGCAAATTTGCATAATTGACAAAGTAGCTGCCAACATGTATGACGCAGCCACAGCATCACAGCCAAATTCGATAGATTGCCTGTCAACCTAGGAAGAGTTTTTACAAAGCTCCAGCACTTTATTGCTCACGGATTTGCCCTCTATTTCCTTTGTCTCATCTTTAAACTTGGACATGAGAGGAAGTGGAGCAAACATGACTGTCAGCTCACAGCTCTGAAGGCTAGGATGCCAAGGATATAAATCTTCTTTGCCAACTGGTCAAGTACTCTACTTTCCCTGTCACTGGAATGGCATCTTGGTTGAAGCCATAGAAGATTCCTTGTTGGAATTTATGGACACAATAGTTGTATCAGCAACTGACATAACGTAAAGATAATTACAGAAGTCCATGGCCCTATAAAAGCAGTCAAGCTTCCCAGGAGAAGATGGTGGGATCTGGCTACAAAATCCATAACCATACAAAAACAGTCAAGCTTCCTGGGAGCACAGGGATGGGAAGCCATCTCGAAAGATACACCAATTACTGCATTCTCTAAGGTTTCAATAGCTGGTGGAATAGCTAAGGGTTTAGAATCTGGCAATCCCAGAAATTATCTGCATCTTTTCTGAGACAGTGACCACCTCTGACGTCTCTGCTCGCAGGAATGTTGGTGAATTTAATATGGGAGCAGCAGACATCCTAATGTGCCACAACAGAGGGTGTACCACCCTTGGTTACTTGAATATGGGCATCAGTCATACTCCTGAGAACATGCATCCAGACTGAAAAACAGCTTTCTCAATGCAGGAGGATGTGCTTTTTCGCAGTACTGTGGCAGCCTCCTGAGGGGGATTACCACAGGCCATGGTCCAAGGATGCATCTAGGATGGAGACTTCAAAAGCATCTCATTGGACCTAATGCCATTAGCACAGGAGGGCCTTGGACCTCAATCAGTACGTATCTGGCCCCACTGGTGACCATCTCTCATCACCAGTTCTCTAGGTATTTTCAGTAAGATACCACCCCTCTCCCCCAATTATATAATTGACACAAAGGTGGCCCTAGACAGGGCATGTGCCTTTTCTGACTCAAGTAGACAGTGTGTTTTTTTCCCCTCTCTCTCTCCCTCTGTTTGATGGTCGTATAATTAAGTCTCACACAAAAAGAACAAGATGCAATGCTATGCCCTGCACCCAAACAGGACACGGACTGTCACAAGAAATACATGGTCAGTTCAGACACTGTCACTTATCATTGGTGCCTGAACAACTACCAGTCCACAATGAACAATAGTGATGACTGATGCCCTAAGATAACTACACAGCAAAAATGACAAAAACAGAAATGCATACTTTCCCAAATGGGGTACATATCTGCATTCTACAAGTCAAGTCAAGCCAAGCAAACAGGTTGACAACACTCAGTAATTGCATCGAGTATGAATATTCCTTCTTGAACTGCAGCATGAAATAAAGTATGGACAGACATTCCTCTAAAACCCAATGTCTAGAGAAGGGTGTATGTAAAGCATGGAAAATTGGGCTTGGCAATGGGGCCTTCTGCAGCAGAAATTCTTAGGAGTTAGCAATACTACAACAGTGTACAATGCAAAGAACAAGGCAGGATTCTCACAGCTACTCTGTTGACTGGAAAAAAAATTAGCAGTTGTTTGGACTAGTTAAGACTCCTTTCTCTGACTACTTTTGGCATAAAAATGGGTTTTGTTCATAGGTTCTCTCTTTTTGAAGAGGACAAAAAAAATTTACTTCACATCAACTCAAAGTTTTGAGATGCTTACCGATTTGATTGCTACTAAAAAGGGCTGTCCTTCAGGATACAAATCTGAGGGGGGCCATTACAGCCAGTTTAAATGCACTCAGATCAACCTCACCAGGACAAAATCAAAGCCCCATGGTGGATTCGCTACTCGTACAGGTAGTTTCTGATGTAGCACCACCATTTTAGAACTGTTTAACTGGTAGCAAAGGATGCCAAAATGGGGGCCCACAGGTAAGCATACTGAGATTGCTGACAAAAGTACCTTCACCAAGGCATAGGCCAAGCCTGTTCCAAACAGTTCATACAGGTATTAAGGAATCACTGACACTTCTAAAGAAATGGAGTTCTGATGGGGAAAGTGCTCATGGCAGAAGCTTTAACTGAGCTTTTTTACCCCTCTCTTGGTCAAAAATGTTTACAAAGTTATACAAGTTGATTAGAGACAACTAAAGGTTAGTAAAAGCTTTACATTAATCTATCCATAGATTAACACACGGACACCCATTCTTTACTTAAGATATATTATTCTTAGGTTCATAGGATGATACTAGGCTATTGGCGTGGAGGCCCTTATAAGCCTAGCCAAGAATTTTGCCCAAGTTCTCACAAAGTCAGCACCGGTTTCCCTTGTCCAGTGGGATCCCAGGGGTTTATATTCGGTTTCCCAGTCATCCAGGTTCCTACTAAAAGACTGCTACAGAGGTACTATGCTTGACATGGAGTCTATTCCACACATTGGGGGGGGGGTCTTTGGGACAGAAACTTATCCCGCCAATAAGCTCTATTAATGTCACAGACCAGGTTGAAGCCTTGTATGCGGGTTGCGCAAGTGGAGTTTGACTTACGGATATGCAGCAACTCCATCAAGGCTGGGTTTGAAATGGCCTTGTATGCCAGACACAGGTCACGTCTGAGCAGTCTCTACGAGACTGAGTAGAGGGACAGGGCTTTTAGCTTAACAGTGTAGGACAGGTATTTGAGACCCTGGATTTTCCTGGTCAGGAACCTTTGTGGTCTCTTCCAGCTACTGCATGTGCTTGTCAAGGTACATGCCAAAAAGTGGAACTGTACTCAATAATGGGTCTGATAAGGAAGGAGTACAGGAAAGTTATGACCTGTTTGTTCATGGGTGAAATATCCTTACTTATGAAGTGGTCCATGTAGAAAGCCTTCCGTACAATGGAGACAACATGGTTGTCAAAACTCAGGTTGCTATCAACCTGGGTGCCCAGTTCCCTCACAACTGATTGCGTGCTTAGTACGTTATTAATTTGATAATTAGTGGGGACTCCATTTTCCCCAAAGGGGACGATGATGCATTTCTTGGCATTCAGTTTGAGGCCATGCTTCTAGCACCAGTCACTTGTTTGGGTAAGGCTCTCTTGGAGGATATTCACATCACTAGGGGAGTTTAAGACGGCACCCAGCTTGCAGTCATCTACAAACTTAGTCAGCCACAGACCACTGGTTTTGGCTTGTACCTCAGAAAAGTATATCCCAAACAGTAGAGGCCCCAAGACCTTGGGGTATTGTTTTCTTACTTGTTACCTCTCTGATCTCTATCTGTAGTGGTTTTCTAATGAGCAAAGATGGCGACAGCCCAGGAAAGTCTAGCCGAAGACAATAATTACAAATTTGAAGTTTCTAAAATGTTTCAGACTACTGAACTTTGCATAATTCACATTACAAATACTACCAATAGCCATGAGACTCAGTTAATGCAGCTGCAGAATTTCTGCCAACAGAGAAAGTACACAAAGACAGAAGTCCCAAACATTACTTTTACAGATAGCATTCATAGAGAATGACTTGGAAAACAGTGCTAGATGCAACAATAGGATAATATTAGGACTACCTGAAAACAAGAGGAGAATGATCCCATAGCTTTATTACCAATGCAATGACAAAAGCTACTTGGATAAAGAAAATGGCCCTAACATTGAACATGCTCATCAGATCACCTCATAAGTTGCCAATTCAAAATATACAAACCAATTCACTTTTAAATGTCTAATCTTTGTTGACAAAGACTACCACACTGATAAGACTATATGAGGCAAGCAAAGGAGATGTACAGCGTACAGCCAGCGTATACAATCTATCCCATATTACCTTGATAAGCTTTTACCGCCACTCTAATAGCATGCTCCTTGACAGCGGATTCCAGCCATCACTAGCTGTCAATCCCAAAGCAGACCTCCTTAAACCTTCCCTTCAACGATACTTCCCAAGCTTCTGGTAACTAATTCATACCTTTCCTGGCTAACTCCTATAGTGTTTGGGCTGCTACTCAAACTGGGTCATTGGGTTCATAGTCAGAGTTTCACCCCTACTCCTCCGTGCTAGAGAACAGGCATTGGAAATTTGAACAACGAGTTTTAAAAAAATATCAACCCGATTAAAGATACTCTAATGTCCATAGAAAAACATTAGCTGAAAAAGCCATCAGCATAGTTAATCACCTTTTATGCCCTTGTGCCTGCTGACATCTTGTGGTCTTACAAAGTAAAGGCAGATTGTATAAAGCTGCTGAGATACCTAAAAACACAGGCTTCAACAATCAGTAGTTAACAATTACTGAAAAGACAAGCAAGGAAAATGCTTCATAGCAATATGCTACTCAGCCACTCCGTGAGAAAGGATGTTAAAAACAGTGCAAAAAGTTAAGCTTTGGCCATGATCAACAATGCTAACATTCTCAGTAATTTTGTACAAGAGTACTTACTGTCTCTTCTACACACCAAACAGTAGTACGCATTTTTTTGTAAGTCACTAATTCAATTTTAACAAAAATACTGACTAGTCTCATTAAAAAAAATATCAAACAACATTGTGTGTGTGTGTGTGTGTGTGTGTGTGTGTGTGCACGTGCAGACATCCACATAACCTTAAATAACCCCGGATGACGGATACTGCTGGTAATATAAACACAAAAGTGAAGAAAAGGTGTGTTCAAAATGGGCAATGTATCACTTATAATAGCTACAGTGAAGCTAGCTTGCAAGACCAACAGCTAGCCTGAAAGGTCAGAGAAAATAACTTGTTATGTGAATATTCACCATATTAGGTAATCCTTGAAATGGTCCACTGCAATGACGGGAAGTACAACTGTATGAAGTGCTCACCAAAACAACTGATGATGGAATTTAGTTTTTTTACAAGTTTTAATGGCAGCACATACCACTTGAACAGCAACCCTTACGCTGGTGGTGGTGTCAATCTGCATAAACAACAGATAAGATGACACATTAATATACAAGCAACGTGCAAGCATATACTTGCCTGAACTGGGCAGTCTAGCAGCTAAGGATGCCAGAAAAGACAGACCATCTACAAAGAATCAAGTGATGATATTCTTTACCCGGGTTTATATTATAACATTGAAGTAGTAAAAACATCGAATGTTATAATATCGAACCCAAAACAGCGAACGCTGAAAATAGCGAAGCTGCAGAACATCGACTTCTTTCCTAGGAAAAGAATTTGGTGGGCTGTTTCTGCAGCTTGGCTATTTTCTCCACTGTGGTGCGAAGGTTACGGACCAGGTTAAGGTAAGTGTGTGAACGGATCGGGTTAAGGTGAGAGTGAGAATGGGATAGTTAGGGACCTTAGGGAGCGGGTAAGGTGAGTGTATGATAGTTAGGGGCCTTAGGGTTAGGGAGCGGGTAAGGTGAGTGTGCGATAGTTATGGAAAGTACAGTTGTGTACACTTACCATAAATGTAGATGTTCGAGTGTCTTCACTGTTGCAGTCATGACGGTAGGGTTCTCCCCTGCCGGCAGGCAGTCCTCGGTCGACCAGAATCCCAAAGTCTGGGTCCGGCGTTGGCTGTTCAGCCATGCTCCCTGACGTCAGAGCGCCAGGAGTACAAAGCTAACAGCCGACGCCATGTTCTCCAGTTTTTCTTGCCCCAGATGTCAGGAGTCCCAAAATGAGTAAGGTCCCATACCCTTTGCAAATACACCTCAGAAGAATGGTGAAAAAAGGAACCACACAAGAAAAAAAATAAGAGGGGACAGGAGGGAGGGAAACTCAGACTGCAACAGTGAAGACACTCGAACATCTACATTTATGGTAAGTGTACACAACTGTACTATGTTCATTGTGTTTCACTGTTGCAGTCATGACTGTAGGGTAGAATCCCAAAGCCGAATGAAAGGGAGGTGGTCATAAAGTAGAGGGGGCGGCTAAAAGGCCCTGCAAGACTGCAGAAGCAAAGCCTGCCCTAGACTTAGGAGTAGAGAGGTAGATTGTAGTGCTTTGAAAAAGTATGCACTGAACTCCAAGTTGCAACTTCCAAAATGTCTTTGGTAGGAACTCCCCTGAGGAAGCCAGCTGAAGTGGCAGCAGCTCTGGTGGAGTGAGTCCTTATACTCCCTGGGATTTGCTTTCCATGGTGTGAATAGCAAAATCTGATTCCATGAGCAATCCATTTAGAAATGGTCTGTTTTGAAATGGCTTTACCTTGGGAACTTGAAGCATAAGAAACAAACAATTGCTCTGATTTCCTGATGTCCTTTGTTCTGTCCAGGTAAAAACGTAGTTGTCTGTGTACATCCAAGGAATGTAAGATCCTTTCCCCTTTATTTTGAGGAGTGGGGAAAAAAAGTTGGCAAGTGAATAGTTTGATTTAAAGCCACTTTGGAAACCATCTTAAGCATGAAAGTAGGATTAGTCCTTAAAGACACCCTGTCTTGATGAAAAATAATATAAGGCTCCACAGCCATAAGAGCTTACAACTCTGAAACTCTCCTGGCAGAGGTCAGAGCTAACAGAATGGCTGTCTTCCAAGATAAAAAACTTGATGTCAGATGTGGCAGCAGGCTCAAAAGGAGGTAAGGTGAGCTTTTCCAAAACATAGTTGAGATCCCAAGCAGGAATGGGAGGAGATCTAGGGGGCCTTAAGTTCTTAGCTCCTCTGAGAAACTGTCTCGAGCTGGTGGGAAAAGATTGGAGGGTCTGTATTATAATGAGCAGAAATAGCAGAGGCATGTATCTTAATGGAAGAGAAAGAGAGACCCTTATGCAAGAGGTCTGTTAGGTAAAGTAAAATCAAAGGAATGTTAGGAAGAAGAGGATCAGAATCCTGAGCCTGCATCCAGGAACAAAATCTTTTCCATTTTCCTGCATAAGATTTTCTAGTGCTAGGACGTCTGGCTTCTAAAATGACATCCATAACCTGCTTGGGTAGGAGAGAATGAATCAAAGACCCTGGATTAACCAGGCCGCCAGGCTGAGAGTTTTGACATGGGAGTGTAGAACCTGACCCTGGTGTTGGGACAGAAGGTTCGGAGTCTGTGGTAAAACCCAAGGGGGCTCCAGACAAAGGTTTTTCAGAGTTGGGTACCAAAACTGTCGAGGCCAATTTGGGGCCAGCAAGATTATCATCTTGGGCTTGTCCTGTTTGATCTTTAATAATACCCGTGGAAGAGGCGGAAAGGCATATCCCGAGAGGTTTCTCCAACTGAATGATAGTGCATCCACTTTCCAAGCTTGTTCGTGGAAAGTCCTGGTGCAAAAAATCTGTAGTTGATGATTGAGGTGGGATGCAAAGAGGTCTATGTGAGGACATCCCCAGACTGTTGTTATCTTAAATATTTCGGTGTCCAGCATCCATTCGTGTGGGTCCGAAAGGTTTCTGCTCAGACTGTCTGCCAGGAAGTTTTGCTTCCCTGGTAGAAACTGAGCTTGAAGGTCCAGATTGCAAGCTAGAGCTGTGTTCCACAGATTCATGGCTGGTCTGCAAAGGGGGTAGGAATGAGATCCCCCTTGCTTGTTTATGTACCACATAACTGTGGTGTTGTCTGTCCGTATCAGTAGTTGTCCTGGTTGTAGAAGATTTCTGAAGGCCAGTAGAGCTTTCTGAACAGCTAACATTTCCTTTAAATTGATATGCAGGTGCTTCTGATCCTTTGTCCAAAGGCCCTGCAGACAGTTGCCCTGAAAATGGGCTCCCCATGCATAATCTGAGGCGTCCGTGGTTAGTATCGGAGTGGCAGGAGGCAGACAGAAAGGTTTTCCTTTGTTTAGAGTACATGCCTTGGACCACCAAAGGAATTCCTTTTGAAGACAGGGCAAGACGGAGATCAGTATGTCTAAACTGTGGCAATGCTGAGACCATACACCTTTTAGGTACCACTGTATTTTCCTCATATGTAGTCTTGCATATGGTACGAGAAGGATGCAGGAGGCCATGTAACCCAAAGCCTGCAGGAATCTCCTTGCAGATAGCGGAGTTAAAGTTGCCAAGGTTTTGAAAGTTGAAGCCAGCTGTAACTGTTTTTCGTATGTCAGAAATGCCATCTGGGTTGTTGTGTTTAGAGAAGCACCCAGAAAAATTATCTGTTGTGAGGGTGTCAAATTTGACTTTTATGTTTACAGTGAATCCCAAGAACTTGAGAAGATTCTGAACAAACTGTAGATGCTTGAGTAAGACATCCTTGCTGTCTGCCTGAATAAGACAGTTGTCCAGATAAGGGTAAATCTGAATTCCCTTGAGTCTGCAATAAGCTACTACTGGAGCCAGGCATTTGGTGAAGACCCTGGGAGCAGTAGACAATCCAAAGGGCAGTGCAGAGAATTTAAAGTGCCTCAATCCGGCCTTGAACCTGAGGTATTTTCTGCGTTCCTGCCTGATGGGAATGTGTAAATATGCCTCCTTTAAATCCAAAGTTACCATCCATGCATTTTTGGTCAGCATTGGAAGTAGCTGCTGTAGAGTAAGCATCTTGAATTTTGGTATCTCTAGAAAAGTGTTCAAGGCTGACAGATCCAGAATGGGTCTCCATGAATTTTGCTTCCTGGGGACTAGAAAGCCTCGAGTAAAAACCTTGTCCCATCTCTGAAAGTGGAACTAGTTCTATGGCTTTCATAGCCAAGAGAGCTTCCACCTGGTTTAAGGCCTCTGTCCATTGATGTTTTGGAAGATCTGGCCATCCGCTTGGCCTTGGTAGGGTATGAAAATGGAATTTGTAACCTCTTGAAACCACATCCAGAACCCACTTGTCTTGGGTTATATGAGTCCAATTTAGGTGAAAAAGAGAAAGTTTTCCTCCGAGAGGTGCTTCCAGGCAAGAAGTTCCTGCAGCCCAACAGAGGGAGTCATTGAGTCTGTTTCCTATGAGCTTGCGACCTGTCCTCTCCTCCCCTAGGGGTGGAAGCAGTCCACTGTCTTGGTCTATAAGAGGCTTGCATTTGAGGCCTTCCTCGGGAGCGTCTGTATCTACCCCTCTGAGGCCTGTCCAAATTGGGAAAAGACCAATTTTTTTGTAGGCCAATTCCTACTAAATCTGGGTGGCTGTACTTGTAAGAAGTCTAACTGTTTGCATGGATTTTGCCTTGTCCTCCATCTTTTTAATCACCTCTTCAGCTTTAGATCCAAACAAAACATTATGCTGAACAGGATCATCCAGTAATTTAGCTTTTACTTGATCTGGCAAATTTTGTTCCTTTAACCATGCATGCCTTCTAATTACTGTGCCTGAGGCAGCAGCCCTACAAGAAGCCTCCAAGGCATCAAATCCACAGTGTAAACCATGCTTCCCAACTTGTTCAGTGGCATGCATTAAGTCATGTAATTCCTTATCATCTGCACAGGCGGAAATGGAAGTTAGCTTTTGTTTCAAAACAGACAGGAGAATGCTGGTATTTCAGCGTATGAAACTGACAGTTTAAAGCCCTAATAAAGTAGCAGAAGTGTACACTTTTTTGCCCCATCTTTCTAAAGATCTGGAATCCTTCTCAGTGGGAATGGGGTTTTTAGCAGAAGCGGCCTTAACGCCCTTATGACCCTGAGAAATGGTTTCAGGGTCAGCAGTAGGGTTCTTGTATAAAAACTGGTGGGAATCAGGAACCCTGTAATATCTGTCAGGCTTAACAGGAGCTGGAGAAAGAGTCAGGGGTTAAGTTAGCCTCCGAAAAAGCATCATCCACAATATCCAAAATAGGAGGAATAGCCAGGGGTCTATGTTGGGGAAGAAGAAGAAAATCCCTTAGTATTTTCTTAGATTCCGAATACTCCTGTCCTTCCCAGTGGAAATGTTCCCACATTTCATGCAATGTTTCCCCAAAAGAGAATCCTCAGGGGGAGAAGCTGAAGGAATGGATTCCTCAGCATCAGAATCCTCATAAGGAGGGAAAGAATATTCCTGGTCAGAAGAAGAAACTGAAAAAACAGAAGCCTGATCAGAGGAGTCATAATAAACTTCCTGCCTTGGCCTTTTATCTGGAGGGGGATGTGAACCCTTAATCATAGTAAGTAAGTCCTCCGCCATCTTAAGTAACTGTTTCTGTGACTTGGGAGCCAGATCAGAAGAGGCCTGGGTTGCAGTCTCTGATTTGGAAGGAGTCTTTGCCTTTGTCTTTGGCTTTGCCTTTATTAGAAGCTGAGTAGGCCTGAAAATCCCTTCGAAAGCCGGTACCTGCACAGCGGCTCCGGACCCATCCGAAGGAGCATTGTCCGAAGGTCCTGAAACAGAAATATTCAAAGGCCTAGTTGGCTCCTTGTGGGAGTCCGTTTCGGCCATCGGTTCCGAAATGGCCGACGACAGGGGCTGCAAAAGCGCCTCACTGACGACGACCGAACCTGAAGCTGGCTCTGCTTGTACGATATCGTCTGATTTGGACCTCGGAGGCCTGTCTTTGCCCTTGCGTCGTTTGTGAACTCCGGTAGCCGGAACCGTATCCGACGACATTTTATAATTAAAACACCTACCGAAGTAATGAAATGCAAAAACGTACCTTCGTTTAATTGTACGTTGATTGAATCCAGCACAAAACCGACAACCAGCTACGTCGTGGTCAGGGCCTAAGCAAGGAATACAGTAAGAATGAAAATCCTTATGAGGCATTTGCTTCCCACATGAAATACAATTATTAACTTTTTCTGACATCGGACTGGAGCAAGAAAAAGGTTTGCCCAATGGGGTACTTAGCTTTGAGTAGGAGAAGAAAGTCTTCGGACTGAAGTTTGTTCAGAAAAAATTGTCAGGAGTCAGCCGACCGGCACTTGCGAACTGCTGTCACCGCACGGCAAGAAAGACTGGAGAACATGGCATCGGCTGTCAGCTTTGTACTCCTGGCGCTCTGACGGCAGGGAGCATGGCTGAACAGCCAACGCCGGACCCAGACTTTGGGATTCTGGCCGACCGAGGACTGCCTGCCGGCAGGGGAGAACCCTACAGTCATGACTGCAACAGTGAAACACGATGAACATCTTAGGGTTAGGGTTAAGGTAAGTGGATAGATATCTACGGTTTAGTGTAGGGTTAGAAGTAGGATTTTAAGTGTGTATGTGTGGATTACTTTTTTTTGTGTGCTTGTGTTGTGTGTGCGTTTCTCGGAACAGCGAATTTTTTCCCTGGGAAAAAATTTGCTGTTCTGAGCTTTCGATTATATCACATTTCGAAATTCCAAGTTAGAGCTTATGGTGTTCGATATTTTGGGATTTCGATTATGTGATATACACCCTTCTTTACCCATCACAGAGCATCATTCACATAGACCAATTGATACAGTAAGGAAATGCACAAGTGTAAGCATACTCACCACAGCTACAGGGGATCTAGTAGAAGAACGATAAATTAGCAAGCAAAGGACAGTAGTAGTGCTGGAACGGAATTTATCCTCAAGTCTTGAGTACTTTCACAAGGGAGACCCTGTTTTTCAGAAAATCTCATCAAGACAGCTCTGCCATATACATGGTATTGTATAAAGCAAACAATATCATGGACAGAAGTAGGTTAAAAAATGAAAAAGATTTCTTGGTGCACAAGTCCCAGGATAAAAATGTGTCCAATCCTGGTACACAAACTGGCGCAATGACTGAAAAAAATGACAGTGTAGAATCCTCAAGACATGGAAACATTCCTATAATGGGGCTAGGGTGCCCCCCTGTTGAAGAAAGCAGTAGTCCACAAAAATGACAAAAACGGACAGGCCAAAAAAGAGCCATAAAGATGACAGAGTGGACTGCTGAGGGTACGAATGAAATTATGTACTGTTACCATTATGCTCTGGAGAAAAGATATACAAAATGATTGAAAGAGAAATTAGAGGAAAAGAAAAATACTTGCACAAAAAAACTGCCAAAAGCTTCAAATGCAACAGATTTATGAAAAATATTATACAGACCAAGAAACCTTGGGCCACTTGGAAAAAGAAGCGACTGAGGAAGTGCAAAAAATATAAAGAATAAAATCTAGAGATTTTTGAAAGGTATGAAAAAGACATATGGACATGGGAAAGAAAGATCTGATATGGTGTAATATTTGCACAAAGAAACAACCCAAATTATCGATACAAAAAAGCATTCCCAAAGACAGAAATACAGGCAAAGGCATCCAGAGATGGAGAATTTCGCAATACAAAAAACAGGATCACAAAGAAGGAACATAGGACAGAAGATTAATAAAGTAAACGTTAAAAAAAAAAAAAACTGAATTTATGGAATGCCTACGGAGAGAAAGATTTGGTGTAGAAAGTCTAAAAGGTTATATATCACAATATGATACAACAAGTCCCGCAAGGAAGGAGAAACACGACTAGCAGGAGACATCTGAAGAAATATGGACATGGGAAAGAACGGTACAGTATTTATGCAAAACAGAAAGCAAAACTAAGCAATACAAAAAGAGCAGCACCAAAGGTATTTGAAGAGAAATACAGGGACAGACATCCAGGTATAGACATTTTTACAATACAAAAAATAAGAAAACAAAGAGGAAAAGTAGAAAAGATGATTAGTAATGGAGAAGTTAAAGAAATAGAAAAGTACAGTTTTGTACCTACCATAAATGTAAATGTTCGAAGATCCACATTGCTGCAGTCCTTACTTATGGGGTAGTCCGCTGTCCTCGGTCGGCCCGAATACCAAAGTATTAGGCTGACGTCGGTCATGGGCGCCTAGATCTGACATCAGAGCATCAGGGTATAAAGGCGCATGACCGACGTCATATCCTCAGTCTTTTCTTGCCCCAGATGTCAGAAGGCCAAACCAGAAAGGCCACAGCCAAAAACAGAATACCTCCCAAAAACATGCCCAACAACAACCATCACCTAAAGCATAGCACCAAGTCAAACTACAGAGGGGAAGGAGGGAGGGTAAATTGGACTGCAGCAATGTGGATCTTGAACATCTACATTTATGGTAGGTACAAAACTGTACTATGTTCTTCATCTCACATTGCTGCAGTCCTTACTTATGGGTAGAATCCCAAAGCAACGGGAAAGGGAGGATGGTAAAAATCATAAAGCATTAAGGACGGCTAAAATGCCCTGTAAAATTGCAGTGGCAAATCCAGCCCTAGACTTAGAATAAAGAGGAAGGTGGTAATGTTTAGAAAAGGTATGCACTGAACTCCAAGTAGCTGCCTCCAAAATGTCTTTGTAGCTACCCCTTATAAAGGCCGTAGAAGTAGCAGTAGCCCTAGTGGAATGAGGCCTGATTCCAGCAGGAATCTCCTTACCATGATGGGAATAACAGAAAGAAATACAAAACCCAATCCATTTAGAAATAGTTTGTTTTGAAACAGGTTTACCCTGTGAACCCAAAGCAAAAGAAACAAACAATTGCTGAGACTGTCTGAACTCCTTGGTTCTGCTCAAATAATAACGCAACTGCCTGTGAATATCCAAAGTATGCAAAATTTTCTCCCCTTTATTTTGGGGGTTTGCATAAAAAGTAGGCAAATGAATAGTTTGATTTAAGGCCACACTAGAAACCACTTTAGGCATAAAGGAAGGATTAGTACGCAAAGATACCCTATCCTTATGAAAAATCAGGAAAGGCTCCACTGCCATGAGGGCCTGTAATTCAGAAACCCTTCTTGCAGAGGTAATGGCCAACAAAAAAGCAGTTTTCCATGATAAATACTTTAACTCGGCAGTAGCTGCAGGCTCAAAAGGTTGTAGAGTAAGTTTTTCCAACACAAAATTGAGATCCCGAGTAGGAGCTCTACGTGGGGGTCTTATATTCTTTGCCCCTCTAAGAAATTGCTTAAACCAAGGATGAGAGAATAAAGGAGGGTCACAATCATAGTGAGCAGAAATGGCTGCAGCATGGACCTTTATTGAGGAGAAAGACAAACCCTTGTCCAATAATTCAGTAAGATATTGAAGAACAACACTTAAATCAGGTTTGGAGACATCAAAGTCCTTTCCTTTGCTCCAAATAAAAAATCTCCTCCATTTATCAGTGTAAACTTTCCTGGTACTAGGCCTCCTGGCCTCCAAAATAACATTCAAAACTTGTTGTGGAAGCAGAGACCCTCCAGAGTCTAAAACAGAATATGCCAGGCTGTTAGATGCAGAGACTGAATCTTGACATCGAGGAAGTGACTGTCCTCTTGTGACAAAAGGTGCGGAATCAAAGGCAGAGGCCACGGAGGTTCTCGTACTAAACTCCTCAGTAGTGGGTACCAGTGTTGTCGAGGCCAATCCGGTGCTATCAAAATCATGGTTGGCTTGTCTTGTCTGGCCTTCAAAAGTACCTTGGGAAGAAGAGGCAGAGGTGGAAAGGCATATACATGCAGATTGTTCCAACTGAAAGATAGAGCGTCCACCTGCCAAGCTGTGTGATGAAACATTTTTGTGCAAAACTTTGGCAACTGGTAATTTAGTGGAGAAGCGAACAGATCTATGTCAGGAGTTCCCCATAACACTGTCAACTGTTGAAATACATGAGGATCCAATTTCCACTCGTGAGGATCCACTATTTGTCTGCTCAATACATCTGCTAAGGAGTTCTGTGCTCCTGGTAGAAACCTTGCCTGAAGATTGAGGTGTAGATTGAGAGCAGTTTCCCACAGAATCATCGCTTGCCTGCAAAGAGGGTAAGAATGGGTTCCCCTGCTTGTTGATGTACCACATGACAGTAGTGTTGTCTGTTTGAATCAACACCTGCCCTGGACGAAGTAAATCTTTGAAAGCCATCAATGCAAACTGGACTGCTAACATTTCCTTCAAGTTGATATGCAAATGTTGGAGTTTGACAGGCCACGTGTTTTGCACCCATTTTCCATTGAGGTGTGCTCCCCAAGCCTTGTCCGAGGCATCTGTCGTTAGAATCTGACTCGCCTCTGGCCGGGTCACAGAGAGTCCCTTGTTTAGGTGACATTCCTGAGCCCACCACAAAAACTCCTTCTGAATGCAAGGTATTATCTGAATGACAGTGTCTAGATCTTGGCAGTGTTGTGTCCACACATTTTGAGATACCATTGAAGCTTCCTCATATGCAATTTGGCATTGGGAAGCACCAGAATACAAGATGCCATGAACCCCAAGGCTTGAAGGACTGTCCTTGCAGTCAGCCTGGACCGTAGAGACATTTGCTGGAAATAAAGAGAAAGGCTTCTTTGTTTGTCCGGGGTCAAAAAGCCATCTGGGAAGCTGTATTCAGTCTCACACCCAGAAAGCACATGTCCTGAGAGGGTACTAGACTGGACTTTGTTTCGCTCACAGAATACCCTAGGCATCTTAACACTGCCATCACATACTGTAGATGATGAAGAAGTTCGTCCTTTTCTTGTGCAATAATCAGACAGTCGTCCAAATAAGGATAAATCTGTATTCCTCTTAGTCTGAAAATGCTATCACTGGAGCCAGAACCTTTGTGAACACTCTGGCAGTAGATAAGCCAAAGGGCAATGCAGAGAACTGATAATGTAAATTTCCAGCCAAAACGCAGGTACCTCCTGCAACTGGGCCTGATAGGAACATGAAGGTAAGCCTCTTTGAGATCCAGAGTAACCATCCAGTGATCTTTCCCAACAGAGGTAAAAGCTGTTGTAAAGTCAGCATCTTGAACTTTGGAATGTCCAGATAAGTGTTGAGGATAGATAAATCCAAAATTGGTCTCCACGTGTTTCCTTTCTTTGGAACTAGAAACAGGCGAGAATAAAATCCTAGGCCCACTTCTGACAGAGGAACTGGCTGTAGAGCTCCTATTTGAAGAAGTAAAGAAATTTGTCTGTGAGCCTCTATCCTTTGCCGAGGAGGGACATCTGGCATGCCTTTGAAAGGAGGCATGGTATGGAAATAGAACTTGTAACCTCGGTTTATAATGTCCAATACCCATTTGTCCTGGGAGACTAAATGCCAATTTTGCTTGAAAAGAGCCAACTTTCCTCCCAAAGGAGCTGCCAGGCAAGAGGAATCTGGCAGCTGAAAATGCAGGTCATTGGGCCTGTTTACGAAAGGACTGGCCTCTGCCCTCACCAGCAGATTGAGCAGGCGAACTCCATTGTCTCGGCCTGAAGGTACTCTGAGCTCTGCCCCTACCACGCCTAGATCTACCCCTAGACTGAGAATCAGAAGAAGGGTACGTCCACCCCTTAGTAGGCCAATTTCTACTAAACTTTGGAGATTGTACCTGCAAAAAATCTTTTAACAGTCTGCATAGACTTAGCCTTGTCTTCCATTTTCTTTAAGACTGACTCCACAGGAGGACCAAACAAAACTTCAGACTGCAAAGGGGCATCCAGAATTCTAGACTTAACATGCTCAGACAAATTCTGATCCTTAAGCCAGGCGTGCCTACGAATAACTGAACCAGTGGCAGCCACCCTAGAAGAAGCCTGTAAAGCATCAAAACCACATTGCAAAGAGTGCTTACCCACCTGTTCAGAAACATGCACTAAATCCTGCAATTCTTTACACTCTATGCCCTCTGCCAAAGTATCCACTTTAGATCTTAGCTGAGAAAGGAGGAAATTCTGATACTTCAACATATGAAACTGGCAGTTCAAAGCTCTCATTGCTAAAGTAGAAGAGGTATACACCTTCTTACCCCATCTATCCAAAGCTCTAGCTTCCTTATCCAGAGGAACCGGATTCTTAACAACAGAGGCTCTAACACCCTTAGGCCCCTGACTAATAGTTTCTGGGTCCGCCCTAGGACTCTTATACAGATATTTATGAGCCTCAGGCACCCTGTAATACCTGTCCGGTTTAACTGGGGCAGGAGGCACAGAATCTGGATTAAGGGAAGCTTCGAGAAAACATCTGAAACAACATCCAAAACTGGAGGTATAGCTAAGGGTCTATGCTGTGGTAAAAACAAGAACTCCCTAAGCCTCTTCCGGGAATCAGAGTAATCCTGTCCCTCCCACTTAAAATGCTCCCTCATGGAATGGAGAGTTTCTGAAAATGAAAAATCCTCTGGAGGAGAAGCAGAAGGAGTGGAATCCTCTGCATCAGAATCAGAATAAGGAGGGAAATCTTGAATGTCCTCAGTAGAAGACTCTGAATCATCTGAGGCCTGCTCCAAACTTTCCAACTCTGGCTCCATCCTGGGCCTCTTATCAGGGGGGGGCATAGAACCTCTAATTAAAGTAATCAAATCCTCTGCCATTTTAAGCATGTGCTTTTTAGGCACAGACCCTGAAGAACCAGAACTGACACCAGAGGAAGGCAAAACAGACCTGCCCTTAGAAGGAGCCTTAGAAACAGTAGCAGAAGGCCTAACCACCTTAGGCATAGAAGGGAGAATAGTAACCTGAGAGGCCCCTTCAGCCTGGCCTGCCTCCTGAGAGGCCACATCTTGTAAAATCAAAGTTTCCCCCTGGGACTCAACAGAAACTTCAGCCGGATCCACCTGTTCAGCTGTAGCTTCTAAAGGTCCGGCGTCCGAAACGGACGAATCATCCTGCCTAGGCTTTAAAGATTTGTCTTTGCGCTTCTTAGTAGAAGCAGGCGTCGGAACCTCCGACGGCATATTATAGTTACACCTCTTGCCAAAGACTAACCTAGCGCAATCTAACCTCCGTTTTATAGTGCGCTTATTAAACCTAGCACAAAACAGACACCCGACTACGTCGTGCTCCGGTCCCAAACAAGGAATACAAAGCGAGTGGTAATCCCTATGCGGTATCTGTTTCCCACAAGAAATGCAATTATTCACTTTTTCTGACATCCGGTAAGTAACTGAGGCAAGAAAAAACAAAAATATTCCCCAACGGGGTACTTAGCCCAACTTGGTATCGGTCTGAAACTCCGAAAATGAAAAATTTCAGAACGCCGAACGGCACTTGCAACTCTGCTTCTGCATCGGACCATGCGGCAAAAAAGACAGAGGATATGACGTCGGTCATGCGCCTTTATACCCTGACGCTCTGATGTCAGATCTAGGTGCCCATGACCGACGTCAGCCTAATACTTTGGTATTCGGGCCGACCGAGGACAGCGGACTACCCCATAAGTAAGGACTGCAGCAATGTGAGATGAAGAACATCTGAGGTTATGGATTTCCTGCAAAGTGAAGGATTTAGTGATGAAAATCTAACTCTGATAACACCACAGCAGGATACAGAATGGATCCCCCCAATTAAGGAGAAATCAGTGGAGTGGGAAACATCTGAGCAACTGCCATATGAAGATACTTTGGAGCCTGCCATGGGAAACCAGTACAAAAGTTCAGCTGGAGTTGCACAACAAGCCAGTGTTGTGTAGTGATAAGCCAGTAAAGTTCCCATATAAAAGAGCAATGGAGAGACAGGATAAAACTGAAGAGAATGTGGCACAGGAAGATGCTCTGGAATTTTCTGTAGAATGCCTGCAGGAAATGAAGACCAAAGAATGTGCCCTCAGTTTAGAATGAAATTATCTGAGAGGAGTTGCTTGATTTAACAGAGATGGACAGATCTATTGAGGTCAATGAAAGAAATAAGACTACAGAAAGTCAATAAAACCCTACAAGTTAAAACTTTGATAAAACAAATGAACACAGTAATTAGGACTGTTTATAGAAATATAACAGAAGTAAATAGGATATATTTATTTATTGACCGGGAAAGTCCACTGGGCTTGAGGCCCATTTTCAGTGGAGCCCCGGGGAGAAAAGCTCCAAGTTACATGAAAATCATTACATGAATTTGTAAGGAAACAAAATTATAAAGCAAGTGAAATAATACAAAAAACTAAACAGCAAATATGTTGTAAAATGGCACAATACAGTAACAATGGAACATTAGCATGTAGGAAAATTATACAGTTAGAAATATTTAACAATACAGCTCAATTTTTTTTTTTGGGGGGGGGGGTAGGAAAAAGTACAGTTGTGTACACTTACCATAAATGTAGATGTTAGAGTGTATTCACTGTTGCAGTCATTACATTTGGGTAATCTGCTGGCAGGTTGCCCTCAGCCGACCTGAATTCCAAAGTCTTGGGTCCTGCGTTGGCTGCTGTTGCCCCTTCCCTGACAACAGGTCGTCAGGGGTATAAAAGATGCGTCAGACACCATTTTCTTTAGATTTTCTTGCCCCAGATGTCAGGTGCCCCCTAAAAGGGTAGCCAAATTATATTATACATACACACATATACATACATATATATATATATATATACATATATATATATATATATATATATATATATATATATATATATATATATATATAAAAAATAAATACATGCACCAATATAAACTTTACCTTCATCTACAAGCAAATACACCACATAGGTTGTATAAATCAGAGAAGGAAAGATGGGTTTCATCAGAAGAAAAGGGGGATGGCGGGTGGGTAACCTGGACTGCAACAGTGAATACACTTGAACATCTACATTTATGGTAAGTGTACACATCTGTACTATGTTCTTCGTGTTTCACTGTTGCAGTCATTACATTTGGGTAGAGTCCCCAAAGCTAAGGTTGGGAGGCTGGAGCTAAACAGCATTAGGAGCGGCTATGAGGCCCTGCAGAACTGCAGTGGCAAAGCTTGCCCTGGATTTAGAGTAGAAGGGCAGATGATAGTGCTTTGTAAAGGTGTGCACTGAACCCCAAGTAGCAGTCTCTAAAATGTCCTTAGTAGGTACTCCCCTGAGAAAGGCTGCTGAAGTGGCTGCAGCTCTGGTTGAGTGTGGCCTAATGCCCTTAGGTACTGGCTTGCCATTATGTACATAGCAGAAACGAATGCAGTGGCCTATCCACTTTGAAATAGTCTGCTTTGAGATAGCCTTTCCTTGTGATCTTGCAGCATATGTCACTAGTAATTGCTCTGTCTTTCTGAAAACTTTGGTTCTGTCCAAGCAGAATCTAAGCTGTCTGTGTACGTCCAAAAAATGCAGAATTCTCTCCCCCTTGTTCTGTGGATTTGGGTAAAAAGTTGGCAGGTGAATAGTTTGGGTGAGAGCCACACTGGACACCACCTTAGGCATAAATGTTGTGTTTGTCCTCAGAGAGACCCTGTCTGGATGAAAAATGATAAAAGGTTCCACAGACACGAGTGCCTGTAGCTCTGAAACTCGTCTTGCAGAAGTTATTGCTAAGAGCAGAGCTGTTTTCCAAGATAAAAACTTTATATCAGCAGCAGCCGCTGGCTCAAAAGGAGGCAGGGTGAGTTTTTCCAAGACATAGTTGAGGTCCCATGCAGGCAGTGGTGATCTCCCTGGAGGTCTTAAATTTTTGGCTCCTCTGAGGTACTGCTTTAATAAGGGATGAGAAAAGATTGGTGGCTCTACATTGTAATGAGCCGAAATGGCAGAGGCATGAATTTTAATAGATGAAAAAGATAGGCCTTTGTCCAGCATCGCAGTTAAGCATTGCAAAATCTGAGGGATATTTGGCACAGCTGTATCAGTTCCTTGTGCCTGGTTCCAAGCACAGAATCTCTTCCATTTTCCAGCATAAGATTTTCTAGTACTAGGCCTTCTGGCTTCCAAAATGACATCCATCACAGCTTTACTGAGAGGTGTGTTTTGTATGACTACATTATTCGCCATGCTGTCAGGTTTAAAGTTCTGAGTTGGCTGTGCAGGATCTGACTGTTTTGCTGGGACAGTAGCTGAGGTATCTGAGGTAAGGTCCAAGCTGGGCTTCGAGACTAGCTCCTTAGTATTGGATACCAGAAATGGCGGGGCCAGTCTGGGGCAATCAGTATCATCCTTGGCGTCTCCTGTATGACCTTTAGGAGTACCTTGGGGAGGAGAGGCAGAGGGGAAAATGGATATACTGACAGGTTTTTCCAGCTGAAAGATAGGGTGTCCACTTGCCATGCTTGTCTGCGATAATTCCTTGTGCAGAATCTTTTTAGTTTGTAGTTGTGAAGGGGAGGCAAATAGATCTATGTCTGGACATCCCCACTTTCTTATCATGCTGAAGACTTGTGGGTCCAGGTACCACTCGTGGGGATCCATGAGGTTTCTGCTTAGTTCATCTGCCAGAGTATTTTTTCCTTCCTGGCAGGAATTGTGCCTGCAGATGTACTTGGCAAGTCAAAGCTGTGTCCCACAAATTCATGGCTAGTCTGCAAAGGGGGTAAGAATGTGTGCCCCCCTGCTTGTTTATATACCACATGACCGTGGTGTTGTCTGTCTTTATCAGTAGTTGTCCTGGATGAAGTAGGTCCTTGAAGGCTGTCAGGGCATTTTGAACTGTTAGCATCTCTTTTTGATTGATATGTAGATGCATTTGGTTTGAGGTCCATGTGCCCTGAATGCATCTTCCTGCCATGTGGGCCCCCCCAGGCATAATCTGATGCATCCGTTGTTGGTGTCTGCCTGGCTGGGGGTAATGAGAATGGCTGTCCCTTGTTTTGGCGACAAGCCTTTGCCCACCATCGAAACTCCTGTTGCGGGCAGGGAATGAGAGTAATCAGTTTCCAGGCTGTGGCAATGTTGAGTCCAAACACTTTTTAGGTACCATTGAAGTTTCCTCATATGCAGTCTTGCATATGGAATTAGTAGGATGCAGGATGCCATGAAGCCCAAAGCCTGCAGAATTTTTCTTGCAGATAACTGGGCCTTTGTTGCCAACATTTTGAAATAGGTAGTCAGTTGCCTTTTTTTGTCTGGCGTGAGATAAGCCATCTGGGCAGTTGTATTTAAGCTTGCACCCAGGAATATTATCTCTTGAGAGGGTACTAGTTTTGATTTATTTTCGTTGACTGTGTACCCTAGGCATGTTAGAAGTCTTTTTCACAAACGCCAGATGCTGTAGAAGAATGTCCTTGTTCTCTGCTTGAATTAGACAGTCGTCCAAGTAAGGATATATTTGTATTTCTCTTTGTCTGCAGAATGCAATTACTGGTGCCAGGCACTTTGTAAAGACCCTGGGCACAGTAGATAAGCCAAAGGGCAGTGCAGAGAATTGGTAATGCATTGAGCCAGCCTTGAATATGAGGTATCTTCTGCATATTTGTCTGATTGGGACATGCAGGTATGCCTCTTTTAGGTATAAAGTCACAAGCCAAGCATTCTTGCCTAGCATGGGCAGAAGCTGCTGCAAAGTCAACATCTTGAATTTTGGTATATCCAGGAATCTGTTTAAAATAGATAGGTCCAGTATTGGCCTCCAGGCCTTGTCCTTTCTGGGTACCAAGAACAGTAGAGTAAAATCCTTGTCCCTGCTCTTGCTCTGGTACTTGTTGAATGGCCCCCATGTCCATGAGGGATGAAACTTGTTTTTGTGCCTCTGCCCATTGATTTTTTGGCAGATCTGGACAGCTATTTGCCTGTGGCAGTGTATGGAAATGGAAATTGTAGCCTTGTGACACGATGTTTAGGACCCACTTGTTCTGGGTTATAATGCGCCAATTTTGTGAAAAAAGTGCTAATTTTCCCCCTAAGGGTGCTGCCAGGAGATATGTGCTTGGTGCAGGTAGGGGGAAGTCATTGGGACCGTTTCCTGTATGGTTGTGATTTGTCTTCTCCAACTTTGGAGGTAGAAGCCCCCCATTGCTTTGAGCGGTATGAATCCTGTGCCTGGGATATCTGCCTCTAGGGCATCTGGATCTGCCCCTTTGAGGTCTGTCTGACACAGGAAAGGACCAATTCTTTGTTGGCCAGTGTCTATTAAACCTACGTGGCTGTAGTTGTAAAAAATCTTTGACCGTTTGCATAGATTTAGCTTTGTCCTCCATTTTCTTTAACACCTCTTCTGCCTTAACACCAAACAAAGTATCATGCTGTAAAGGTGCATCTAATAATTTAACTTTAACATGATCAGGCAGATTTTGTTCCTTTAACCAAGCATGCCTCCTAATTACAGAACCTGTAACTGCGGCCCTGCAGGAGGCCTCTAAAGAATCAAACCCACATTGCAAAGTATGCTTTCCAACTTGTTCAGCTGCATGCAATAAATCCTGCATTTCCTTGTTTTCTGCAAATTCAGAGTTTAACAACATTTTCTGTTTAAGCAATGCCATGACATGTTGCTGCTGATAATTGAGCATATGAAACTGACAGTTTAAGGCCCTTATATAGCCAAGGAAGCAGATGTGTAAACCTTTTTACCCCATCTATCCAGTGCCCTAGAACCTCGGTCGTGGGGGGGGGGGGGGTAGGGTTTTTTGCAGCAGAAGCCTCAACTCCTGTGGGGCCCTGAGAAATAGTTTCTGCGTCTGCAGCAGGGTTTTTAAAAAGGAATTTATGAGAGTCAGGAACCCTGTAATATCTGTCAGGCTTAACAGGAGCTGGAGGTAAGGAGTCAGGGGTCAGACTAGACTCCGAAAACACATCATCTACAATGTCTAACACAGGTGGGATGGCTAGTGGCTTGTGTTGTGGTAGTAAAAGGAAATCCCTGAGCCTCTTTTTAGATTCTGAAAAATCTTGGCTCTCCCAGTGGAAATGCTCCCTCATGGTATGTGAGGTTTCCCCAAAATAATAGTCTTCTGGAGGAGAAGCTGAAGGTATAGATTCTTCAGCATCAGAATCCTCATGGGGAGAAGAGAATATTCCTGATCAGAAGAGGAATCAGAAGAAATGGAAACCTGATTTGAAGATTCATAGTCAGTCTCTTGTCTAGGCCTCTTATCAGGAGGAGGATGGGAACCCCTGATCAAGGTAATCAAGTCTTCGGCCATTTTGAGCATCTGTTTTTTGGGCATAGAGGCCTGACCATGTGGCTCTTGAGTTTGTTTCTTTGCATTGGAAGGTGCTTTAGTCTTTGCCTGTTAAGCTGAAATAAGTTTGATGTAAAGATGTTTAGGTTTGAATACACCCTCAGAAGCCGGTGCCTGCTCAGCAGCTCCGGACCCATCTGAAGGGATAATATCCGAGGCTCCAATACCTTGAGTTTCCAGCAGAATGGCTGACTCCATGTGGGAGTCGGTAGCGGCCTGCGACTCTAAAGTAGCGGGCATCAGGGGCTGCAAAAGCACCTCACTGAGGACCGGCGACTGGCTTAGGAGAATCTTAATCAGTTTTGGGCCTTGGTTGTCCATCTCTTTCATTTTCTTTGCGTTTCTTGTGAACTCCGGTAGTCGGATGGCTATACGACAACATTTCTGGATAATTAAACCGGCGTCCAAAATAGTTTAAAGCAAAATCGTACCAACGCTTAATAGTGCGTTGGTTAAATCTAGCACAAAACCGACAACCAGAAACACTGTGATCAGGGCCTAGGCAAGGAATACAGTAAGAATGGAAATCCTTATGAGGTATTTGCTTCCCACAAGAAATACAATTAACTTTTTCTGACATCGGTCTGGAGCAAGAAAAAAAGTTTCCCCAATGGGGTACTTAGCTTTATTGAAGACTTCGGATCTGAAACTCTAACACGAAAATCTCAGGAGTCGGCTGACCGGCACTTGCAAACTGCTTCTGCTTCGGGGACCGCGCGGCAAGAAAAACTAAAGAAAATGGCGTCAGCCGCATCTTTTATACCCCTGACGACCTGACGTCAGGGAAGGAGCGACAGCAGCCGGTGCAGGACCCAAGACTTTGGAATTCAGGCCAGCTGAGGGCAACTTGCCAGCAGGATTACCCAAATGTAATGACTGCAACAGTGAAACACGAAGAACATGGGAAAGAGAATTAGAAAATTAAACTTAAATGTAAGACAGATATAGTTAGAATCTTACAGCTAGGTAGTGGGAATAATTAGATTATAGGTGGCATACATTTAATGGTAGTATTAAAAGTAGAAAGTGACAGAGAAAAGAAAATGTGTTAAGATGGTTGTATTGATGTGTGAACTATGATACTAAAGATTAGGGATAACTCATATGGTGTAACAGTATGACATATACAAAAGTATATTTGCTATGTGAAAAGTACAGTTTTGTACCTACCATAAATGTAGATGTTCGAGGATCCACATTGCTGCAGTCCTAACTATTGGGTAGTCCGCTGTCCAGTCGGCCCGAATACCAAAGTATATGGCTGACGTCGGTCACGGCGCATTAGACTGACGTCAGTACGTCAGGGTACTAATGTGCATGACCGACGTCATATCCTCAGTCTTTTCTTGCCCCAGATGTCAGAAGACCCTAAAAAGACAAGGCCAAAACCAAAACACACCAAACATACCTGCACCAAAAATATATACAATATATACCAAGGTACCAGAATATAATCTCACCTACACAACCACCCCTAAACACAGAGGGGAAGGAGGGAGGTAAATTGGACTGCAGCAATGTGGATCCTCGAACATCTACATTTATGGTAGGTACAAAACTGTACTATGTTCTTCATTCCACATTGCTGCAGTCCTAACTATTGGGTAGAATCCCAAAGCAGAGGTAAGGGAGGCTGGCAAATCATAAGGAAGCAGGAGCTGATAACATGCCTTGCAAAATAGCTGTGGCAAAACCAGCCCTAGACTTAGAGTAGAGAGGAAGGTGGTAATGCTTAGAGAAAGTATGCACTGAACTCCAAGTAGCTGCCTCCAAAATATCCTTAGTTGCCACCCCCCTTAGAAATGCTGTTGAAGTGGCAGTAGCCCTAGTGGAATTAGGCCTAATCCCAGCTGGAATCTCTTTGCCATGATGGGAATAACAAAATGCAATGCAAAACCCAATCCACCTAGAAATAGTTTGTTTTGACACAGGCTTGCCCTGCGAACTCAAAGCAAAAGAAACAAACAACTGCTGAGACTGTCTAAAATCCTTAGTCCTGCTTAAATAATAACGCAATTGCCTGTGTACATCTAAAGTGTGCAAAATCTTTTCCCCTTTATTTTGGGGATCTGCATAGAAAGTAGGCAAATGAATAGTTTGGTTTAAAGCCACACTAGAAACCACCTTAGGCATAAAGGAAGGATTAGTACGTAATGATACCCTATCCTTATGAAAAATCAAAAAAGGCTCAACCGCCATAAGGGCCTGTAACTCAGAAACCCTTCTTGCAGAAGTAATGGCCAACAAAAAAGCAGTCTTCCATGACAAGTATTTCAGGTCAGCAGTAGCTGCAGGCTCAAAAGGTTGTAGAGTAAGTTTCTCCAACACAAAATTGAGATCCCAAGCAGGAGTAGGAGCTCTCGTGGGGTCTTATATTCTTTGCCCCTCTAAGAAATTGCTTGAACAAAGGATGTGAAAACAATGGTGGGTCACAATCATAGTGAGCTGAAATTGCTGCAGCATGAATCTTAATGGAAGAGAAAGACAAACCTTTGTCCAATAACTCAGTAAGATATTGAAGAGCCACACTCAAATTAGGCTCAAATCTCCAAATTCTTTGCTGCAGTCCAAAATAAAAATCTCTTCCATTTTTCTGCGTACACTTTCCTTGTACTAGGTCTTCTGGCTTCCATAATCACATTTAAAACTTGTTGAGGAAGTTGAGACCTGCTGTCTTTCAAAACAGAATATGCCAGGCTGTTAGATGAAGAGTTTGAAGCTTGACATTGAGCAGATGACCGTCCCTCTGAGACAATAGGTGTGGAATCAAGGGTAAAGGCCATGGAGGTTTCCTTACCAGACTCCTCAGTAATGGGTACCAGTGCTGCCGAGGCCAATCTGGAGCTATTAAAATCATCCGTGGCTTGTCTTGTCTGACCTTTAGAAGCACCTTTGGGAGAAGAGGCAGAGGTGGAAAAGCATACACATGAAGATTTTTCCAACTGAAAGAAAGAGCATCCACTTTCCAAGCTGTGTGATGAAATCCCTTCTGCAAAACTTTGGCAGCTGGTGGTTTAGTGGAGAAGCGAACAGATCTATGTCTGGAGTTCCCCATGACACTGTCAATTTTGAAATACATGAAGATCCAGTTTCCACTCGTGGGGATCCATGATTTGTCTGCTTAACACATCTGCTAAGGAGTTCTGTGCTCCGGCAGAAACCTTGCCTGAAGAGTTAATTGCAAGCTGAGCGCAGTCTCCCATAAAATCATTGCTTGCCTGCACAATGGGTAAGAATGTGTTCCCCCTTGTTTGTTGATGTACCACATGACAGTTGTGTTGTCTGTTAGAATCAACACCTGCCCTGGAAGAAGTAACTCCTTGAAAGCCAGTAATGCAAACTGGACTGCTAACATCTCTTTCATGTTGATATGTAGATGCTGTAGTCTGGCAGGCCACTTGTCTTGTATCCACTTTCCATCTAGATGAGCTCCCCAAGCAATGTCTGAGGCATCTGTCGTTAGAATCTGACTTGCCTCTGGCCGGGTCACAGAGAGTCCCTTGTTTAGGTGACATTCCTGAGCCCACCACAAAAATTCCTTTTGAATGCAAGGTATTATTTGAATGACAGTGTCCAAATCCTGGCAGTGCTGTGTCCATAGATTTTGAGATACCATTGTAGCTTCCTCATATGCAGTTTGGCATTGGGAAGCACCAGAATACAAGATGCCATGAACCCTAAGGCTTGAAGGACTGTCCTTGCAGTCAGCCCGGACTGAAGAGATAATTGATGGAAGTAACTGGAAAGATTCTTTTGTTTGTCCGGGGTTAAAAAGGCCATCTGGGCTGCTGTATTCAGTCTCACACCCAGAAAGCACATGTCTTGAGAGGGTACTAGACTGGACTTTATTTCGTTCACAGAATACCCTAGGCATCTTAGCACTGCTATGACATATTCCACATGCTGTAGAAGGTCTTCCTTTTCTTGAGCCAGAATCAGGCAGTCGTCCAAGTAAGGATAGATTTGAATTCCTTTTAGCCTGAAGTAAGCTATCACTGGAGCCAGAACCTTTGTGAATACTCTTGGCGCAGTAGATAAGCCAAAGGGCAATGCAGAGAACTGATAATGAGAATTTCCAGCTCGAAAACGCAGATACTTTCTGCAGCTTAGTCTTATAGGCACATGAAGGTAAGCTTCCTTGAGATCTAAAGTTACCATCCAGTGATCTTTGCCCAGCAGAGGTAAAAGCTGTTGTAACGTCAACATTTTGAACTTTGGAATGTCCAGATAAGTGTTGAGGATAGATAAATCCAAAATTGGTCTCCACGTGTTCCCCTTCTTTGGTACTAGGAACAGGCGAGAATAAAATCCTAGGCCCCTTTCTGGCAAAGGAACTGACTGAATGGCTCCTATTTGGAGCAACAGAAAAATTTGTTTGCGAGCCTCTGTTCTTTGTAGAGGAGGAATGTCTGGCATGCCTTTGAAAGGAGGCAAGGTATGGAAGTAAAACCTGTAACCGTGGTGAATGATATCCAGAACCCATTTGTCTTGGGTAATTAAATCCCAATTTTCTTTGAAAAGAGACAGCCTTCCTCCTAGAGGTGCCGCCAGGCGAGAATGTACTGGCAGCTGAAAAGGCAGGTCATTGGGTCTGCTTACGAAAGGACTGACCCCTGCCCTCACCAGAAGTCTGAGCAGGTGAACTCCCTGTCCTAGGCCTAAAAGAACCTTGAGCTCTGCCCCTACCACGTCTAGACCTACTCCTAGACTGGGAATCATAAGCAGGATAAGTCCACCCCTTAGTAGGCCAATTTCTACTAAACTTCGGAGGCTGCACCTGCAAAAAATCCTTAACAGTTTGCATAGACTTAGCCTTGTCCTCCATTTTCTTTAAAACTGCTTCCACAGGCGAACCAAACAACACATCAGACTGTAAAGGAGCATCCAAAATCCTTGTCTTAACATGCTCAGCTAAGTTCTGATCTCTCAACCAGGCGTGCCTACGAAGAACAGAACCAGTGGCAGCCACCCTCGAGGAGGCCTGCACAGCATCAAAACCACACTGCAAAGAATGCTTTCCCACTTGTTCAGAAACATGAACTAAATCCTGCAGCTCTTTACACTCAATACCTTCAGCCAGAGCATCCACCTTAGACTTCAATTGTGAAAGGAGATAATTCTGATATTTTAACATATGAAACTGACAATTCAAGCCCTCATGGCTAAAGTGGAAGAAGTGTACACTTTCTTTCCCCATCTATCCAAAGCCCTTGCCTCTTTATCAGGAGGAACAGGATTTTTAACCACAGAAGCCTTCACACCTTTAGGCCCCTGAGAGACAGTTTCTGGGTCCGCCCTAGGACTCTTAAAAAGATACTTATGAGCTTCAGGCACCCTATAGTACCTATCCGGTTTAACTGGGGCAGGAGGCAAAGAATCAGGATTTAGTGAAGCCTCTGCAAAAACATCTTCTACAACATTCAGAACAGGAGGTATAGCTAAAGGCCTATGCTGGGGTAAAACAAGAATTCTCTAAGCCTCTTCCTGGAATCAGAGAAATCTTGACCTTCCCATTTAAAATGCTCCCTCATGGAATGCAGGGTCTCTGAAAAAGAAAAATCCTCAGGAAGCGAAGCTGAAGGAGTAGAATCATCCACATCAGAATCAGAATAAGGAGGATACTCCTGCAAGTCCTCAGCAGAAGACTCAGAAGCCTCCGAACATTGCTCAAAACTCTCAAACTCAGGTTCCACCCTAGGCCTCTTATCAGGAGGGGGCATAGAACCTCTAATCATAGTAATCAAATCCTCTGCCATTTTTAGCATATGCTTCTTAGGCAAAGACCCTGAAACACTTGGAGAAACCCCACAGAAGCTAAAGTAGGCCTGCCTCTTAAAGAAGCCTTGGCAACAGAAGGCGAGGCCCTAACCACCTTAGGAAGAGAGGGAAGAACAGCCACCCGAGAAGCCCCTTCAGCCTGGCCTACTTCCTGAGAGGACACATCCTGCAACAATAAAGTTTCTCCC
Organism: Protopterus annectens; assembly: GCF_019279795.1. NCBI lineage: Eukaryota > Metazoa > Chordata > Ceratodontiformes > Protopteridae > Protopterus > Protopterus annectens. The sequence goes on from NC_056740.1 coordinate 245,459,230, forward strand.
TGAGACTCCAAAGAAACTCCTGGCAGAACCTCCGGCTCCACTGAGCCCTCTAAAGAACCGACGTCCGGGACTGTCGGTTCTTCCCCTCTAGGCTTCGCTGCTTTGTCCTTGCGCTTTTGGCTGAAGCGGGCGTCGGAGCATCCGACGGCATTTTATAATTACAACGCTTCCCAAACACTAACCTGGCACAGTCTAACCTTCTCTTAATAGTGCGTTTGTTAAATCTAGCACAAGAGCGGCATCCAACAACGTCGTGCTCAGGCCCTAAACAAGGTATACACAAAGTATGGTAATCCCTATGAGGTATCTGTTTCCCACAAGAAATACAGTTATTCACTTTTCTGACATCCGGTTAAATACTGAGGCAAGAAAAAACCAAAATATTCCAACGGGTACTTAGCCAACTTTGATTCGGTCTGAAACTCTGACTTCAGAAACTTTCAGAACGCCAACCTGCACTCGCAAAATTGCTTCTGCATCGGACCATGCGGCAAAAAAGACTGAGGATATGACGTCGGTCATGCGCATTAGTACCCTGACGTACTGACGTCAGTCTAATGCGCCGTGACCGACGTCAGCCATATACTTTGGTATTCGGGCCGACTGGACAGCGGACTACCCAATAGTTAGGACTGCAGCAATGTGGAATGAAGAACATCAGTTTTGCTAGATTAAGGAGGCTGTGGATATGTGTTGCATGTGCAGCTGGGGTTATCCGTGAGATGTTGTTTTAGTTTTCTTTTAAAGGAGATTATGTTGTCTAATTCTGTAACTGATGATGGGATAGTACTCCATAGCTTAGTTAAGGAATGGAAATAGAGGCAGCTACCTGCTATTTTACTAGGTTTTGATACTTTAAATAGGTGTTTGTTGTTAGAGCGTAGATATTTGGATGAGACGCAAGGTTCAATGACATTTTTCAGGGAAGAGCAACAATTAGTTTATGGGCAAAGGTAAGTTGTGTGTAATGTATGTAATGTCCAAATTCTAACCAGTTTAGTACTTTAGTGGCCTGGCAATGGTGGGTGCGATTTGGTTGGGCTGATGTGAACTTTGCAATCTTATAACAGGACTGTAGTTTGTGTTGCAAACAGCTGTGGAGATAGGAGACCCATATAGTAAGGTTGGAAGGAGAAGACTTTTTGAAAGTTTTATTCGGATGGATTTGTCTAAGTATTGTTTGTTTCTGTAAAGTTTGCCTAATTTGAAATGAGTCTTTTATTGCATTATTAATATGCAAGTCAAAGCTAAGTTTGCTGTCAATAGTAATTCCTAGCAGTTTGGCCTTATTTACTAACTCTATTGGGGTTTTGTTTATGGAGAATATAGTAAAGTCTGTGGGAACAGGCTTAGATGCAAAGATGAGTAGTTTAGCTTTATTAGGGTTAAGTAATAGCTGTGATTGGTTTCGCCAGAGTTTTATGAATGTAAAGGCCTTTTGTGTTAACTTTTGGAGGTCAGAGAAGTTATTGGAGGTACAGATAATGGTTGAATTGTCTGCTTATTGTACAGTAGTACAGTCAGTGGGAACTTTATTTAGGTTATTTATAAAAATGTTGAAGAGAACTGCGCTGGTGGTGCTGCGAGCGTTGTTGCCTCACAGTAAGACGTCCTGTTCGATTCTCAGCTAGAGCGTCTTCTGTGTGGAGACATGCGTGAATGTGCGTACCTTTGTTGAAGGCTGAGAGTCAGGGCCAGCAACTCGGCACGTAAAAATCTACTGCCAATCATCAACGGACCGGAGTTCCTCTGTGGCGACCTCTAACCGGGAAAAGCCGAAAGAGACAACACAGCCATAAAAATGTTGGAGAAGGGGTCCCAAGACTGACCCCTGGAACTCTCCTATGTTACCTGGGAGAAAGCTAGTGAGGTTATTCAGTCATTTTACGGATTGTTGTCGGTTATCCAAGCAACTAGTGAACCAGGTTAGGATGGCATCACAGCATCCTAGTGAATGCAGTTGCTGGATAAGTTTGATGTGGGAAAATGTGTCAAATGCTTTTGAGAGCTCTAATAGTAACCTTCTTACATCAGTCATGTTGTTATCTAGGGCATTATAGATGTAATTTCTGGAGGAGACTAGGGCAGTAATGGTACTGTGGGGGATGGTCGAAAACCATGTTGTGAAGGGGATAGCAGGTTGTTGCTGGTTAGATATTCAACCAGTTGTTTGTGGATGCATTTTTCCATTTTAGATAGAGGGGACAGTATGGAAATGGGTCTAAAATTACATAGGTCATAAGGGTTTCCACCTTTATGAAGTGGGGTGATTACTGATTTTTTTTCCAGAGCTGGGGGACTGTGTGTTCTGCAAGTGATCGGTTTATGAGGATACTTACTGGGAAACATATTGCCTTAGCAATAATTTTGAGGTATTCTGGGGGGTGATTATCAGCGGATAAGGAGCCTGATTTCAATTTGCCAAGTAATGTCTATATTTGATAGGTTGCTACAGGTTGGAAGTTAAAAGATGGTATGCAGCTGACATTGCTTTGAGGTATGATGGATGGGTTAATGGAGGTTGGAGTATTGCCTGCATTTACTAATGTAAGGATAATATCAATAAAGTTTTTATTAAATATTTCACTGATTTCAACTGGGCTTTTGTCTGGAAATGGAGATGGGTTTTGGGTGCTGCCAGGATTTAGTAATGAGCTAACAGATTTCCAGAAAAGTCTGGGATTATTACTGTGTGTGTTTATTTGTTGGGAGAAGTAAGTCTTTTTGTCCTGATTAATGGCCTGTTTTGCTTTGTTTCCAAGTATTTTGAAGGTGGTTTCGTTGGGTGGGGTCTTATCTTTTCTCCATTTGTGTCATGCTTGGTCTCTATTAATCAGTAGTTGTTTGGTTGATTTAGATAGCCAAGGAGCATGGTTATGTTTAACTCTCATTTTTCTTATGGGGGCTATGGAGTTATGGATATCTAGGAAGACAGTATTGAAATAATGTACTGCTTACCATCATCTTCTTTCGGCTGTTCCCATTAGGGGTCGCCAAAGCGGATCACCTGTTTCCATTTCTTCCTGTCCTCTGCATCTTGCTCTGTCACACCAACCACCTGCATGTCCTCTCTCACTACATCCATAAACTTTATCTTAGGCCTTCCTCTTTTCCTGTTACCTGGTAGCTTCATCCTTAGCATCATTTTCCCAATATACTACGCATCCCTTCTCAGCACATGTCCAAACCAACGTGATCTTGCCTCTCTGGCTTTGTCTCCAAACCTTCCAACCTGGGCTGACCCTCTAATATACTTATTCCTAATCCTGTCCGCCCTCGTCACACCCAGTGCAAATCTTTAACTCTGCCAAATGCAGCTCAAACTCCTGCCTTTTTGTCAATGCCACCGTCTCCAACCCATATAACATAGCTGGTCTCACTACCCTCTTGTAGACCTTCCCTTTCACTCTTACAGACACTCGTCTGTCACAAATCACTCCTGACACTCTTCTCCATCCTGCCTGTACTCTCTTCTTCACCTCTCTTCCACACTCACCATTACTCTGAACTATTGATCCCAAGTATTTAAACTCATCCACCTTTGCCACCTCAAATCCCTGCATCCTCACCATTCCTCTATCCTCCCTCTCATTCACACACACACATATTCTGTCTTAGTCCTGCTGACCTTCATTCCTCTTCTCTCTAGAGCATATCTCCATCTCTCCAGGGTCTCCTCCACCTGTTCTCTACTCTCACTACAGATCACAATGTCATCTGCAAACATCATAGTCCATAGGGTCCTCCTGTCTGATATCGTCTGTCAACCTGTCCATCACCATTGCAAATAAGAAAGGGCTCAGAGCTGATCCTTGATGTAACCCCACCTCCACCTTAAACGCATCCGTCACTCCCACCGCAGACCTCACCGCTGTCACACTACCCTCGCACATATTCTGTACCACTCTTACATACTTTTCTGACGCTCCTGACTTCCTCATACAATACCACAACTCCTCTCTAGGCACCCTGTCATATGCTTTCTCCAAGTCAACAAAAACACAATGCAACTCCTTCGGACATTCTCTGTACTTCTCCATCAACACTCTCAGAGCAATCATCGCATCTGTAGTGCTCTTTCCTGGCAAGAGCCCATACTGCTGTTCACTAATCATCACATCCCTTCTTAACCTAGCTTCCACTACTCTTTCCCATAACTTCATGCTGTGACTGATCAATTTAATCCCTCTGTAGTTACTACAGCTCTGTACATCACCCTTATTCTTAAAAATCTGTACCAAAACACTTTCTCCATTCCTCAGGCATCCTCTCACTTTCCAAGATTCATTAAACAATCTGGTTACAAACTCCACTGCCATTTCACATAAACACCTCCATGCTTCCACAGGTATGTCATCTGGGCCAACAGCCTTTCCATTCTTCATTCTCTTCATAGCTATCCTTACTTCCTCCTTGCTAATCCATTGTACTTCATGATTCACTATCCCTACATCATCCAACCTTCTCTCCCTCTCATTCTCTTCATTCATCAACCCCTCAAAGTACTCTTTCCATCTCCTCAACACACTCTCATCGCTTGTGAGCACGTTTCCCTCATTATCCTTTATCACCTTTACCTGCTGCACATCTTTCCTAGCTCGGTCCCTCTGTCTAGACAATCGGTACAGGTCCTTTTCTCCCTCCTTAGTGTCCAACCTTTCATACAACTCTTCATATGCCTTATCCTTAGCCACCTCTCTCTTTGCCATGCACCTCATCTCCTTATACTCCTGTCTACTTTCTTCATCTCTCTGACAATCCCACTTCTTCTTTGCCAACCTCTTTGCCTGTATACTCTTCTGTACTTCCTCATTCCACCACTATGTCTCCTTGTCGTCCTTCCTCTGTCCCGATGTGATACCAAGCACATTTCTAGCAGTCTCCCTTACTAGCTCTGCTGTAGTTACCCAGCTATTTGGTAACTCTTCACTGCCACCCAGTGCCTGTCTTAACTCATCCCTGAACTCCACCTCACAATTACCCTTTTTCAATTTCCACCATTTGATCCTTGGTGCTGCCCTCACACTCCTCCTCCTCTTCTTGATCACCAACGTCATCCTACAAACCACCATCCTATGCTGCCTAATTACACTTTCTCCGGCCACCACTTCACAGTCTCCTATCTCCTTCAAACTGGCCCTCCTACATAAGATATAATCCACCTGTGTGCATCTTCCTCCACTCTTGTATGTCACCCTATGCTCCTCCCTCTTGTTAAAATACATATTCACCACAGCCATATCCATCCTTTTTGCAAAATCCACTAACACCTGACCTTCTGCATTCCTTTGTTTAACACCATACCTACCCATCACTTCCTCATCCCCACTGCTCCCTTCACCAACATGCCCATTTAAATCTGCTCCAATCACCACTCTCTCACCCTTGGGTACAGTCATCACCACTTCATCCAGTTCACTCCAAAATTTTTCTTTCTCATCCATTGCACACCCAACCTGTGGAGCATATGCACTAACAACATTAATCATTACACCATCAATTTCCAGCTTCATAAACATCACTCTATCAGACACCCTTTTCACCTCCAAAACACTATTTGCATACTGTTCCTTAAGAATAACTCCTACGCCATTTCTCCTCCCATCCACACCATAAAACAATTTGAACCCACCTCCGATAAACCTAGCCTTACTCACCTTCCATCTGGTCTCTTGCATACACAATATACCAACCTTCCTTCTGTCCATCATATCAGCTAACTCTCTCCCTATACCAGTCATACTGCCAACATTCAAAGTTCCGACCCTCACTACCACAGTCCTAGCCTTTCTCCTCTCTTCCTGCCTTCGGCCATGCCTTCCGCCTCTTCTCCTCCTTCGGCCAACAGTAGCCCAATTTCCACCAGCACCCTGTTGGCTAACAGTACTGGTGGCAGTCGTCATTAACCCGGGCCTCGTCCGATCCGGTATGGAAATATTAACTGGTGATAAAGTCTTACCACAAAAACACAGGGCAGTAAGGAAAAGGAAGGGTAGAAATCAAAATTCCATCATGGATGTATCGAATACAGAAAACTATAAAGCAATTAAGACAAGAAGTGTCAGGGTCAGAAGAGTACAGAAAAGGGAACAGATAAAAAAATACTCAAAGACAGATGCAATAAAAGCAATGTGCAGTATCAGAAGACTACAGGATCTATCATATACTATTTCAAATAATAAACTAAATATATCAGCGCAGGCATTAAAATTTAGAAGATATGCAAATAAATATAAAGGAAAAGTACAAAATAAGCAATTTACTGATGACCCATAAAAGTTTTAGAGAATTAGGAAACAAGGCAAAAAGAATTGAAACACCACCAAAAAAGAAGAAACAACTACATTTTGGAAAAATCTCTATGAAGATCCTGTGGAACAAAGATGCTGAACGAATAGAAAAAGTAAAAGAAAGAGTAAGAAGTTCAAATGTACAGGATATGAAATGGGATGAAGTAAGGGTCAGAGAAACTGAAACAAATTAAGAAACGCTCCTAACTGGAAAACCCCAGCCCCAGATGCAGTACCTAACTTCTGGCTAAAAGTATTAACATCCTTACATGAAGACTTGGCCATAAGTAAGAACTATTTATATGTGCATCCCAAATAGACGCCAACCTTGTTAACAGGAAAACAAAACACTTAAGAGCGAACCTGCAAACCATGCTAAAAAATATAGATCAATAGCCTGCTTTTCAACCACGTATAAAACTATACACTGGAATCTACGGTTATAGTCATTTAGAAGAAAAACTTAGTTATGGCAATAGAACAAACTGGTAACAAAAGAAATTCATATGGACAAAGGATCATTTGTTGTTAAAGTCATAATTTGAGAAACTAAATGTCTACACTACAATAAGAAATTATATCAGATGATAAATGTCTACACTACAATAAGAAATTATATCAGATGATTGTATAATACAAATGTCGGCTATAATAGCTTAGAATGTAGTTTATGTCTTATATATTTTTTGTACAATTTCTTGTATAAGTGTTTGTATAATTTTTTTGTATACTTTCTTGTACAAGTCATGTAAAATGTTTATATGTGGAGCTTTTCTCTCAGAGCCTCCGCTGAAAATGGGTCATATCCCAGTTGGACTTTCCCGGTAAACAAATGTAAAATAAATAATGGAGAATTGTAAAAAGGGGAAGAATCTACGTATGGCATGGAAAGAATAAAAAAAAAAAAAAAAAAAATTTGACAGTATCCTACATTCATGGTAATAAAAGAGAGCTTAAAAATGAACAAGATATACCCTGCATTGATCAATTACATTACAGCCACCATGAAGCAATGGCAAACCACTCTGCAGTTAAGCCATGATAAAGGACAAATTACTATTTCAGGGATAAAAAAAAATAAAGGGGGATATTCCAGGGGACTCTGTCACTGGTGCTCTTATGTCTTGCCCTTAACCCATTAAACTGTCTACTTAACAGATTAAGCCATGGCTACAATTTGGCTCCCAGAATCAACAAAGTGTAAAGACTTTTCTTTTTGTGGATTCAAAACTGTATAGTTCATCAGATGAGGAACTGAAAGCACAACTGCAAGTGGTCAAAACATTTTCAGATGATCTAAAAATGCCATTTGGTCTTAATAAATGTACAAAAGCAACCTTTAAAGTAGGAAAGCTAGAGCACCAAGAAAACATTAGCATGGGACAGGAATGTGATGTAAAAGAACTTGACCAAGAGGAAATGTATAAATATTTGGGAACTGATGAAGAATCAACAATAAAACATGTACAAATGCAGATAAAATGAAGTAAGGAATATTTTAGAAGACTAAAAATTAATACTGAAAACAAGACCGACATCTAGGAACAAAGTCCAAGCTATAAACCAAATTGCTCTTCCTGTCCTAATTTAAAGTTTTGGAGTGACTGACTGGCCAGAAAAGGTGCTGGATCAATTGGACACAAGAAAGATGCTTGGTGCTTAACAAATGACAAAAAGAAATCAGTGTATACAAACACTATATATTCCCCCATTCAGAAGGGGGTATGGGCCTCCTCGAAATTGATTTGAGGCAAACAAGACATGGGAAGTAGGGGATGTGTATAGCATTATGGGTAGAGGAAAGTACAGTTGTGTACACTTACCATAAATGCAGATGTTAGAGTGTATTCACTGTTGCAGTCATTACATTTGGGTAATCTGCTGGCAGGTTGCCCTCAGTCGGCCTGAATTCCAAAGTCTTGGGTCCTGCATCGGTTGCTGTCTTCTCTTCCATGATGTCAGGTCGTCAGGGGTATAACACATGTAGCCGACACCATTTTCTTTAGTTTTTCTTGCCCCCAAAAAGGTATACACACATACATACATGTATCAATATAAAATTTACCTTCATCTACAAGCAAATACACCACATAGGTTGTAGAAGATAGAGAAGGAAAGATAAACTTTAGAATGACAGGGGGATGGCGGGAGGGTAACCTGGACTGAAACAGTGAATACACTTGAACATCTACATTTATGGTAAGTGTACACAACTGTACTATGTTCTTCGTGTTTCACTGTTGCAGTCATTACATTTGGGTAAAATCCCAAAGCTATTGTTGGGAGGCTGGAGCTAAACAGCATGAGGTGCGGCTATAAGGCCCTGCAGCACTGCAGTGGCAAAGCCTGCCCTGGACTTAAGAGTACAGAGGCAAATGGTAATGCTTTGTAAAGGTGTGAACAGAACTCAAAGTAGCAGCCTCTAGAATGTCTTTGGTTGCTACTCCTCTTTGAAAGGCTGCTGAAGTAGCTGCAGCTCTAGTGGAATGAGACCCAATGCCCTTGGGCACAGGTTTACCATGGTGTAAGTAGCAGAAACGGATGCAGTGGCTTATCCACTTTGAAATTGTCTGCTTTGAAATAGCCTTTCCTTCTGATCCTGCAGCATATGACACTAGTAATTGCTCAGTTTTTCTTAGAGCTTTAGTCCTGCTCAAGTAGAATCTTAGCTGTCTGTGTACGTCCAAGGAATGCAGAATTCTCTCACCTTTGTTCTGTGGATTTGGATAAAAAGTTGGCAGATGAATTGTTTGGTTAAGAGCCACACTGGAAACCACGGGCATAAAAGTAGGATGTGCCCTCAGAGACACCCTGTCTGGGTAAAATATGATAAAAGGCACTACAGCCATGAAACTCTTCTTGCTGAAGTAATTGCTAGTAGCAGAGCTGTCTTCCATGATAAGAACTTTATATCAGCGGTAGCAGCTGGTTCAAATGGAAGCAGGGTGAGCTTTTCCAACACATAACTGAGGTCCCATGCAGGTAATGATGATCTTCTAGGAGGCCTTAAATTTTTGGCTCCACTAAAATACTGCTTTAGTAAAGGATGCGAAAAGATTGGTGGCTCTGTATTGTAATGAGCCGAAATGGCAGATGCATGGATTTTGATTGATGAGAAAGATAGGCCTTTGTCAAGCATCTCAGTTAAGTATTGTAATATCTGAGGAATATGCGGTTCTGCTGCATCAGTTCCTTGTGCTTGATTCCAAGCACAGAATCTCTTCCATTTGTCAGCATAAGATTTTCTAGTACTAGGCCTTCTGGCTTCCAAAATGACATCCATCACAGCTTTACTGAGAGGTGTTGTTTGTATGATTACATGATTAGCCATGCTGCCAGGTTCAGGGTCTGTAGTTGATTGTGCAGGATCTGATTGTTTTGCTGGGACAGTAGTTGTGGTCTTTGAGGCAAGGTCCAAGCTGGGTATTGAGACAAGTTCCTTAGGACTGGGTGCCAGTATTGGCTGGGCCAGTCTGGGGCAATTAATATCATCTTTGGCTTCTCTTGCCTGACTTTTAGGAGTACCTTGGGTAGAAGAGGCAGAGGAGGAAAGGTGTAAACTGATAGGTTTTTCCAACTGAGGGATAGAGCGTCCACTTTCCATGCTTGCCTGTGATAAGTCATTGTGCAAAATCTTTTCAAATGATAATTTTGAGGCGAGGCAAATAGATTATGTCTGGGCTCCCCCCCATTTCTTTGTTATCATGCTGAAGACTTGTGGATTTAGTTTCCACTCGTGAGGATCCATAAGGTTTCTGCTTAAATCATCTGCCAGAGTGTTGTTTTCCTGGCAGGAATTGAGCTTGAAGATGTATTTGGTAGGTCAAAGCTGTGTCCCACAGTGTCATGGCTAATCTGCAAAGGGGGTATGAGTGTGTGCCCCCTTGCTTGTTTATATACCACATGACTGTGGTGTTGTCCGTCTTTATCAGTAGTTGTCCTGGATGAAGTAAGTCCTTGAAGGCTGTTAGGGCATTTTGAAGAGCTAGCATCTCTTTCTGGTTGATATGTAGATGCATTTGTTTTGGTGCCCATATGTCCTGAATGCATCTTCCTGCTATGTGGGCCCCCCAGGCATAATCTGATGCATCTTTTGTTAAAGTTTGGCTGGCAGGGGGTAGAGTGAAGGGCCGTCCCATGTTTTGGTGACAGGCCTTTGCCCACCGTAGAAACTCATGTTGCAGGCAGGGAATGAGAGGAATCATTGTTTCCAGACTGTGTGAATGTTGACTCCATAACCTTTTTAGGTACCACTGAAGTTTCCTCATATGCAGTCTTGCATATCGAATTAGTAGGATGCAGGATGACATGAAGTCCAGAGCCTGCAGAATTTGTCTTGCAGAAGACTGTGTTTTTGTGGTCATCAGTTTGAAGTAAGTAGTTAGTTGCCTTTGTTTGTTTGGCGTGAGGTAAGCCATCTGGGCAGTTGTATTCAAGCTTGCACCCAGGAATGTTATCTTTTGAGAGGGTACCAGTTATGATTTATTTTCGTTTATTGTGCACCCTAGGCATGTTAGAAGCCTTTTCACAAACGCGAGGTGTCGAAGAAGAGTATCCTTGTTCTCTGCTTGAATGAGGCAGTCATCAAAGTAAGGATATATTTGTATACTTCTTTGTCTGCAAAATGCAATTACTGGTGCCAGGCACTTTGTAAAGACCCTGGGTGCAGTAGACAAGCCAAATGGCAGTGCAGAGAATTGGCAATGCATTAAGCCAGCCTTGAATCTGAGGTATCTTCTGCATGACTGTCTTATTGGGACATGCAGGTATGCCTCTTTTAGGTCTAAAGTCACCAGCCAAGCATTCTTGCCCAGCATGGGCAGAAGCCGCTGCAAAGTCAGCATTTTGAATTTTAGAATGTCCAGATGTGTGTTCAAAATCGATAAATCCAGTATTGGCCGCCAGGGCTTGTCCTTTCTCGGTACCAAGTACAGTCTTGAGTAAAAATCCTGTTCTGGTACTTTTGGAATGGCCCCCATATCCATGAGGGACGTAACCTGTTTCTGTGCCTCTGCCTATTGATTTTTTGGCAGATTTGGCCAACCATTTGCCATTGGCAGAGTGTGGAAATGGAATCTGTATCCCTGTGATACAATGTTTAGTACCCACTTGTCCTGGGTTATTAACTGCCAATTTTGAGCAAAAAGTGCTAATTTTCCCCCTATGGGTGCTGCCAAAAGATAAGTGCTTGGTGTAGGCAGAGGGAAGTCATTGGGATTGCTTTCTGTAGGTTTGCGCTTTATCTCCTCCAGATTCGGAGGTGGATGCACCCCATTGCTTTGACCTTTACGAGTCTTGCGCCTGGTATCTGGAGCCCCTAGGGCGTCTGGATTTGCCCCTTTGAGCTCTGTCTGACACAGGAAAGGACCAATTATTTGTTGGCCAGTGTCTACTGAATCTTGGTGGCTACACTTGTAAGAAGTCTTTAACAGTTTGCATAGACTTAGCTTTGTCTTCCATTTTCTTTAAAACCTCTTCTGCCTTAATACCAAACAGAGAATCATGCTGTAAAGGTGCATCTAGCAATTTAGCTTTAACATGACCAGGCACATTTTGTTCCTTTAACCAGGCATACCTCCTAATCACAGATCCAGTAACTGCAGCCCTGCAGGAGGCCTCTAAAGAATCAAAACCACATTGCAAAGTATGCTTTCCAACTTGTTCAGCTGCATGCAATAATTCCTGCAATTCTTTATTTTTCTGCACATTCTGAAATCAACATAATTTTATGTTTCAGCAATCCCATAACATGTTGTTGGTACTTAAGCATATAAAATTGACAGTTTAAGGCCCTGACTGGCAAGGTTGCAGACATATAAACCTTTTTTCCCCATCTGTCCAATGCCCTTGAATCTCTGTCAGAAGGGGTAGGATTTTTTGCTGTTGAGGCCCCAACTCCCTTTGGACCCTGTGAAATAGTTTCAGGATCAGCAGCAGGGTTTCTCAATAAAAATTTATGTGGGTCAGGGACCCTGTAATATCTGTCAGGCTTACTGGGAGCTGGAAGTAAGGAGTCAGGGGTCAAGCTTGACTCCGAAAACACATCCACAATGTCTAAAACAGGGGGAATGGCTAAAGGCTTGTGCTGAGGGAGAAGGAAATCCCTGAGCTTCTTTTATGATTCTGAGAAGTCTTGACTCTCCCAGTGAAAATGCTGCCTCAAAGTATGCAAGGTTTCTCCAAATGAATAAACCTCAGGAGGAGATGCAGATGGAATAGACTCCCCTCAGCATCAGAATCCTCATAGGGAGGTATAGATAATTCCTGATCAGAAGAAATAGAAACCTGATCTGAAAATTCATAATCAGTGTCTTGCCTAGGCCTCTTATCTGGAGGGGGATGGGTACCCCTGATCAAGGTAATAAGGTCTTCAACCATTTTGATCATCTGTTTTTTAGGCATAGAGGCCTGTGCAAGTGGCTCATGCGTCAGTTTTTTAGTTTTAGAAGTTGCTTTTGTCTTTGGTTTTGCAGCTGTCGGTTTGATGTACAAATGTTGAGGTCTGAATACACCCTCAGAAGCCAGTGCCTGCTCAGCGGCTCCGCACCCATCCGAGGGAGATACATCCGTCGGTCCAATACCTTGAGTATCTTGCGGCATGCCGGACTCCACATGGGTGACCGTAGAGGCCTGCGACTCGAAAGTAGCTGGTATCAGGGGCGGCGAAGGCGCCTCACTGAGTACCAGCGAATGGCTTAGGAGAAGCTTTGTCATCGGTTTTGGATCTCGACTGCCTTTCTCTGTCCTTTTCTTTGCGTTTTTTATGTACTCCAGTAGTCGGATTGCTATCCGATGACATTTCTGGGTAGTTAAATCTGTTTCCAAAATAATTTGATGCAAAAATATACCGACGCTTAACAGTGCATTGGTTAAATCTAGCACAAAACCGACAGCCAGGCATGTTGTGATCAGGGCCTAGGGCAAGGAATACAGTATAAATGGAAATCCTTATGAGGTATTTGCTTCCCACAAGTAATACAATTAACTTTTTCTGACATCGGTAAAAAGCAAGAAAAAAGTTTCCCCAACGGGGTACTTAGCTTTAGTGAAGACTTTGGTTCTGAAACTCAAACTCGAATATTTCAGTAGTCGGCCGACCGGCACTTGTGAAATGCTTTTGCTTCGGGCACCGTGCGGCAAGAAAGACTAAGAAAATGGCACTGGCTGCATGTTTTATACCCCTGACGTCATGGAAGAGAAGACAGCAACCGACGCAGGACCCAAGACTTTGGAATTCAGGCCGACTGAGGGAAACCTGCCAGCAGATTACCCAAATGTAATGACTGCAACAGTGAAACACGAAGAACATGGAGCTTGAGATAAAATTCAGGGATATCTGCAACCATAGGACTGCATACATATCTGCTGACCTCAGAAGGCCCAAACATAGTAAAGTTTAAAAACATGAGGAGAATACGTCTAAGATGACTTCTCTGCTTAGTTTTGTAGAAGCATATCAGTGTCAAGCGGGAATGGAAATCAAACCCAGAAGTAGATAAAAATCAGGCAGCAACTGAATATGCCAAAAAAAAAACAAAAGAAAGAACAGAAGGTGAAGGATCAGATGAGAAAGCACAGAATGTGGAAAATGCTTAAATATAGTTGCAAGTACAGAAAACTCTTGGATCAACCTCATGTTAATCAGGATCGAACACAGGAATGGTTAAGGAGAGGGGAATTTAAACCAAAAGATAAAAGGTTAATATTGGTGGCCCAAGATAATGGACTACATACACATTGGTTTACAAAGTCCATTGAACATGTGGGAGAAACAGACAAATGTAGGTTTTGTAAAATAGAATTGGAAAAATTCAAACATCTTGTTGCTGGTTGAGATATACTAATGGCTAATACTAATAACTGTATACTGAAAGGCATAACAATGTGGCAAGACTGCTGCATTGGGGATTATGCAAACAAAGGTGAAGTAGCTGAAAAACGCTGGAAATATAAGCCACAAAGCATTACAGAAAATGATGAAGTTTATATCACATGGGATTACCCATTACCAACAGTTCAAAAAATGGATACAAGAAAACCACATATAGTAGTCCGCGAAACGACAAAAGTACCACTGATCATTGAAATGGCTGCACCAAGTGACTACAGTGTTTTATGTACAGAGAGACACAAAGTCATAAAATACCAGGATTTGCAGGCAGAAAAAAGGGCAATGTGGAGGAAGAATATAGAGACAGTTCCAACAGCAGTAGGAGCAACGGGGTCTTATAAAAAAGAATTTACAATTGTACTTGGATATGTTACCAATATGTGCAACTCTGTATGAAATGCATGAGTCAATACTGGGCACAATGCGGGTGCTGTGAAGAGCACTTCTGGATAACATCAAAGATTGAAACAATAATAATTTCATGAACTTTAATTATACTTTGACTTACAAATGGGGTCCATTCCAGTCATAGTATTAGAAACACAAAAGACATGGTGAAATAAAAAAGCAAATAAATACATACCTGTAAGCATACTCAGTGACTACAGTGTTTTATGTACAGAGAGACACAAAGTCATAAAATACCAGGATTCGCAGGCAGAAAAAAGGGCAATGTGGAGGAAGACTATAGAGAGAGTTCCAACAGCAGTAGGAGCAACGAGGTCTTATAAAAAAGAATTTACAATTGTACTTGGATATGTTACCAATATGTGCAACTCTGTATGAAATGCATGAGTCAATACTGGGCACAATGCGGGTGCTGTGAAGAGCACTTCTGGATAACATCAAAGATTGAAACAATACTAATTTCATGAACTTTAATTATACTTTGACTTACAAATGGGGTCCATTCCAGTCATAGTATTAGAAACACAAAAGACATGGTGAAATAAAAAAGTAAATAAATACATACCTGTAAGCATACTCACCACAGCTACATGGGTCCAAGTAGAAGAATCCTCACTGCAGGGTCATTCATAATATGTGGCAATTATGCCTAACCTTCCAGATGGACTACCAGAACTTCTGTCTGCCCCACATGCAGGGCCACCTCGTTCCACACTGTAATAGCTTCAGTGCGCCAGACGTAAAAAAGGGAAAGGTACCCACACCAACCAGTTCGTTTTTGGGGTGACTGAGGTGAGCACAAACACTGTGCTCACACTGCCCAAGAAGTTGGCTGAAAAATATTTCTGCACCGAGATGAGAATGGAAGGGTGCTCTAAAAAGAGGGTTTGGCAGCCTTGCAATGACAGCACTAAACCTAATAGGGAAAAGAAAAACGGTCTTGGAGCCTATACTGTGGCACGGATCATTCTATTTTAACAACTCAAGTCACGTCAAGCATGTCCACACAACTCTACCATGTTCATTGAAAAAGGATCACTAATGCAGTATTACTCAGTGCGGAAAGACCAAAGGGCAGCACTTTGAATTGGTACCGACTGGCTCCCAGCTGGAAGCGGAGAAACTTTCTTAACCATTTGTCCATCTTTATGTGGTAATGCGCGTCTTGAAAGTCAACCAAGCACATCCAATCATTTTCCTCTAAGAAAGAAAGTATGGATTGAACCGTAACCATCCTGAATTTTGACTGTTGAACATATTTGCTCAGAATGCTGAGATACAAAATTTGTCTCCAGTCCCCTGTCTTCTTTGGCACTAAAAAGAAACTTGAGTAATATCTAGATCCTAGTTGGTATGGTGGGAGTTCTTGGAGGGCTCTTTTTTTTCTAGCAGTTTTTGGATTTCTAACGCTGCTTGAACTCTCTGACTGACTGGAACGTCAGGGAGTTTTGCTTGAGTTCATGGGGTAAGGGTGAAGGAGATAGAATAACATCTGAAAATAATCCTTAGCAACCAGGCATTGGTAGTTGTGTGTCACCAGGTGGTTGGGTGCAAAGAGAATCTTTCCCCGACTGCCTCCAGAGACGCCAGCAGTCAGGCCTCCTTTCAGGAGTGTTGATAGGGTGGATCAGAGACTCACTGGAACCCTGGTTCTGTGGACCACCCCTGCCTCTTGGACTGCGTCTTCCATTGCAACTCCCCCCCTCTGCCCAGAGGGAAGTCTGTACCACGTGTGCCCTGGAAAGGCTTCTCGGACTTTTTGAACCACATCTTGCCACTCCTTTGATTCCTAGAGTAGGATTGTTGTGATTCCTAGAGTAGGATTGTTGTGGAGTGGATCTTTTCATCTTGCTCACACCTGGACAGAGTTTCCTTCACTATGGTCCCAAACAATGAACATACGTCAAAAGGAGCATTGACAAAGGAAGACTTGAATGGTTCTGCAAACTCACACAGGCGCATACAAGAGTGTCATCGAATTACAACACCTGAACCTGCTGACCTGGTCACCCCTTCTCTGCAGTATGTGCAATGAGCCTAGTGGACAAGTTCAAAATAGATTCCAGGGTGGCCAACTGCGAGTCTACTTTTTCCTTGGACCCTTTCAGTCACTGCTCCCGCCAAGGTGTTGGACAGCTCCTTGACGAGATTCCTTTGAAGTCTAGTAAACTGTGCCAAAAAGTTCAAGGACCTGACGGAGAAGATAGATTATGAATAGACCCGCTTCCCACATCTGCCCATCGCTCTGGACTCCCAGTTAGGGGGATGAACAGTAGAACTTTCCTCAGCTAGCTCTTTCTTGGTGGTGGACGCTACCACCATGGCATCAACTACTAACCCCTTTGCCCAATATGGATGGTCCTCGGGTGCTGAAAGTATCTTGTCAGGTCTCCGGGGTATGGGCTCTATACAGTCAGGAACCTTCCAAGTCTGCCGAGTGATCAACTTAATGAGGACATCAGTGGGCAGGGTCACACCCAGGAGGTGGAGGACGAGCTCCAAGGGCCTGCACGTATACGGATTCCTCAGAAGGGTTTTTTGGCTTCCAATCACCCCTTTGTTTTATGATCTCCAGAATGTCTCAGAAGAAGAGTTTTTGGGCTTCTAATCACCCCTCTGTTTTAGGATTTCCACAATGTCTCCAAAGGTGACATCTTCTGGGGTGATTGAGGGGGAACCCTCCCAGTCATCGAAATCCATGCCGTCTGTGACTGATTCTTCAGGAGAATCAAGGTGTTTCTTCAATCTCTTCCGAGGAGCCTCTTCCATGCGGGCATCTGAAGAGGTCTCGGAAGAGGAGAGACCTTTAACAGGTAGATCTTGCTACCTTGGTGCTCACTGTCCAGTGGTAGAGGTTGGTAGTAGATCCGATAAAGCTGGGGTCAGGGGGTGAGACTCCGGTAACACAGAAACCACCTGGGAAGAGGCAGTGGCTAAGGCTCTTTCCATAGCTTGAAAGGCAAGACCCCCCCCCCCAAAGAGGGATGGGAGCCTGGAAATGAGACAAAATCTGAACGGGGGGGGTCACACCCCACCCAGAGAGCCCCACCTGAGAAGTGAGAATGGATGACGGGTCTCCCACTGGCGCAGCCTGAAGAGGCAAAACCAGCTCCACAGAAAAAAAATCAGAGCCAGCTCTAACCCCTCGGACCCAAAGGCGAAGACGGTCCCGAAGGCACCGAAGGTATCTGAACCATACCTGGCAACGAAGACAAAAAGGTAGTCAGTGCAGAGGTTATTGGAACATGTGATGTTGGAGCCAACTGCTCTAAAGCCTGCGAGGAGGTCAAAGGAAGAGAATAAGAAGGGGTCATGGGAGAGAAACCCCCTGTACCAGAAGAAAGAGAGGGTCGAGAAGATGGGGGAAGACCCCTGGCTGTCAGAATCTGATCCACCAACCTAACATTAAGGTCCACGAGGCTCCTGGTGGAGTGAATGGAAAATGCAGAAGGGGACTCGGGTCTCTTCAGAAAGGGGCTAGGGAGTTGCCCCAAAAAGGGGAATAGGTAGTCCTAGGCTGTACATGAGACTATCTTCGGCACCATCTGCAGGGCCATAAGAGATATCGTCGTTGACACAACTGGTACCAATGGAACCACAGACAATGCAGGAGTGGTGGGAGCCATAGTCTGCATTGAAGGCACTAGTAAGGTTGTCTGTGCCGAAGTTTGTCTGTTTCATCAGTTTCGGAACCTTCGTCTCAGTTACGAAGAGGAACCTGCAAGCTTGTGTTTCTTTACAGTCTGTGCTGAGGGAGATGTCAGCACCGAGCAGGTAGTTTTGGTATTAGAGGCCGGAGGAGACTGTTCGGCCTTGGACAAGGCTTCTTTGAAAGGGGCCATAAGTAGCCCTTTTGAGAATCAGTTTATTTTTTACATTCTACCAGGGCTCTGACTGAAATCCTGGCAGATTGTACAATCAACACTTAAATGTGGCGCACCCAAACAATAAATGCAGATATCATGACTGTCAGAGTTCGGCATTTTCCTGACGCACTCCTTACATTGTTTACAGCCTGAAGGAGAACATTTTGGTTTATCTACCATCATCCCAAATAAAAATGAGGATAAGCAGAGATAAATAGGAAAGGAAAGGAAAGAAGAAATTATTTCAAACCACTCAATCACACCAGGGGGAAACTATCAGCAATGGTAGAGAGAGAGATTACCGAACGTTAAGGGGAGTGGAGAAACTACCAACAGTAGGTAAAAGGATAAACAAACTCTCTAGAAGAGGGGCGTTATGGGTAGACCAGTAGTTTGAGAAATTTTTGGCTGGAGTGAGCCGTGTAATGGCCAGATCGGTTCAGAGGATCGGAACTGTATCCAAGAGAGTCAAGAATGGATGAAAACTGACATAAGATTAAATGGTTTCATTCCGAGTCACTTCTAAGGCTAATGGCATAGATGAGGCAATGGCCTACAGGGCAAGCCTGGTATTGTAGAAGACCATGTCTAAGGCTTTCTGCACATTAAATATTGCAGTTCTTGAATTATCTTAGCAGAAGGCAGAGCAGAGTTTTTCAAGCAAAAACTTTATAACCAGCAGACTCAGCACCATTAAAGGATATGAAATGGCAGTTTTTCTATGACAAAGTTCAGACTGGAGAGAGTGACTGGCTATCCTGAGGGCCTCAGAGGTAGATTCCAGCTTTTCTTCCAGTCACTTACTGTGTGAAGTTTGCATGTGTCTGTCTTGGCATTCTCTGACATCCTAAAAACTTGCTGGTTGCTTGGCTGCACTAAATTGTCCATATACTTATACAGTATTATCTACCTTTTCCCTTGGGGCCCAGGTGGTGGTTGCAAAGACTTCATGAGCCAGTCCACTTACCTATTTAACAAAAGAAACACTGGAAATATGCACTTTGAGCCATAAAAAGGTGCTCATCAAGCAGGCTTCTAAGATAAAGGACAACTTGCTGAACAGATGTTGCATCAGGCCATATGTCATGTTCCCTGCACAAAAAGGGAAACTCTAGTCTAGATGTGTAAGATTTCATGATGGCTGGTGTCCTAGCCTCTATAAAGATTTATTTAAAATGTATTTACTTATTTAATTCTGGACTGACTGATTGCTTTTTGTTTGTAGGATAGTCCTACTAGGTACTCGGGCCCATTTTTAGCGGAGGCCCAAGGAGAAAAGCTCCACAGACAAACTTCAAAATGAAGAGGCGAAATTATGAAACGTATAACTGTTTTCACAATCATATATATTGCTGTCCTTGCAAGGACAGCAATCATATATATCGCTGCCTTTGCAATCTCTCGTTTACTGTAAAATCCAACATTCTTTTATGCCTTTCACATTAAAATTAACTTTTAAAAAAGTGCCACCAGTAGCTTTTTTTTGGCTTAGTGCATAGTGGTCCATGGAAATCTGATCACTACTGCCCTACCTCCTCCTTAAAAATCTCCTATTTCACAGACATCAACTATACTGTCATACAAATTCCCACTCTAGCCTTCTGTACGGATCACCTAATACCACAGCATCTGCAGGGACAACATTCACTAAACTATCATCAAAATTCTGGAACTAAATCCCACAGGCTATAGACTTAGGTTGCATGGCTAGGCTTAAAAAAGTCCTTGTGGTCATTAGCCTAGTAAACACCTATGAACCTATTAGTTTTGCATTACAATGAGAGTTTATTTGTTCACAGATTAGAGAAAATTGTGTCCAAAATAGATTCCAACTTTTTTAGGGTTGTAGGTGTAGGGCTACAAAAAGTAGACTGTCATGGAAATTTGCATTAGTATCCAGCTAGTGTCAGTTAAATTTGGTGCGACTGTGGCAGGTAAACTAAATAGCAGCTTAACCCCAACAATTAACTAGAATGAGGACGACTCCTCTTGCTCCAAGTCCTGGACAGTTGTTTGTGAAAATACTGCTAAGACTGGGTAATTTATGAGAGAAGGGAGGGAGGATCCTTTAACCAGGATTCAGTGACTCCTAATATGCATCGTTGCATTGATGTAGCCAAGTTTCTAACTAGGACCATTTGTTATCAACACTGAAAAAGTCAATGGTGCTAAAAGCAAGTTCCCGGGTTTAAATGGGTACCTCCTGCAAGTAGGAGAATGATCGGGATAGTATTGGGTGGTAACCTGTGCAAGAAATAATTGTGCAGGTGCTATCCTAGTATTACATCTGACAATGTGTAAGAGTTTGCTTTTGATCAAGTGGGAATATGAAGTGAAGTTAGGCCAGAAGGTAGGAGTGGTATAATGTGATGCATTACATGTTAGTTGTAGAAAGAATAAGTATGTCTTGGTGTAAAGTGAAGCATGTTATGTAGTGTAATATTTATGGTAAAACTAAGACGGGAGAGAAGATATGCAAGTGTAGTTAGGCAAATGTGGTACAGACTATGGTTGCTTTAATGGGAGGAGATTTACTTGGGAAAAGTGGGTTGGAAGGTTAAGCTATAAAATTGCTGGATATGAGGGGTGGATGAGGAATTGGGGGGTGAAGGTCAACAGATGCCTTAGTACCCTCAGTCCCTCACTACATCTGTCACTACATCTATTCAATACAATTTCAAGCTAATATAGAATTTTCTTACTTCTAACAAAAAATCATAAGCGCCATTATGGTAAGTGCCAGTTCCAGCAAGTGTGGATGCCAAAAGCCACTTCTCTGCAAAGAACTCAAAGATAACAGAGTTTACAGTTTCACCTCAACATGGAGTTGCTACATAAGCTTACATGGATTGGGGTGCAGTGTACTTGTCGCCTTGCAAAAAAAAATATATATATATAAAGAACAATGTTCACTGAAAGTGGCTTTACTGATTTCATTTCATGGTATTGCCATTCGATGAAATTTGCTTTGGTGATTCAACATGAATCCACAATATCACCTTTGTCACCAGGACACATTTGCAAGGATTACTCATGCAAAAAGTACAGTTATGTACACTTACCATAAATGTAGATGTTCGAGTATATTCACTGTTGCAGTAATTACATGTGGGTAATCTGCTGGCAGGTTGCCCTCAGTCGGCCTGAATTCCCAAGTCCTGGGTCCTGTATCAGTTGCTGTCTCCTCTTCCATGACATCAGGTCGTCAGGGGTATAAAACATGCAGCAGACGCCATTTTCTTTAGTTTTTCTTGCCCCCGATGTCAGGTGCCCCCAAAAAGGTAGCAAAAAAAAAAAAAAAAAAAAATTATATATATATATATATATATATATATATACACACACATATATATATATATATATATGTATATATATATATATATATATATATATATATATATATATATATATATATATATATATATATATATATATATATACATATATATATATATATATATATATATATATATATATATATATACACATACACATATATATATATATATATATATATACACACACACACACACACACACATTATATATATATATATATATATATATATATATATATATATATATATATATATACACACACACATACATACACACATACATGCATCAATATAAACTTTACCTTCATCTACAAGCAAATACACCACATAGGTTGTAGAAAACAGAGAAGGAAAGATAAACTCCAGAATGACAGGGGGATGGCGAGAGGGTAATATGAACTGCAGCAGTGAATACACTCGAACATCTACATTTATGGTAAGTGTACACAACTGTACTATGTTCTTCGTGTTTCACTGTTGCAGTCATTACATTTGGGTAGAATCCCAAAGCTATGGTTGGGAGGCTGGAGCTAAACAGCATTAGGTGCGTCTAAAAGGCTCTGCAGAACTGCAGTGGCAAAGCCTGCTCTGGATTTAGAGCAGAGGCGCAAATGATAATGCTTTGCAAAGGTGTGAACAGAACTCCAAGTAGCAGCCTCTAGAATGTCTTTGGTTGGTACTCCCCTGAGAAAGGCTGCTGACATTGCTGCAGCTCTGGTGGAATGAGACCTAATGCCCTTGGGCACAGATTTACCATGGTGTAAATAGCAGAAATGGATGCAGTGGCTTATTCACTTTGAAATTGTCTGCTTTGAAATAGCCTTGCCTTCTGATTCTGCAGCATATGCCACTAGTAATTGCTCAGTTTATCCTAGAGCTTTAGTCCTGCTCAAGTAGAATTTTAGCTGTGTGTACATCCAAGGAATCAAGAATTCTCTCCCTCCTGTTCTGTGGATTTGGATAAAAAGTTGGCAGGTGAATTGTTTGATTAAGAGCCACACTGGAGACCACCTTAGGCATAAAAGTAGGATTTCTCCAGAGACACCCTATCTGGGTAAAATATGATAAAAGGCTCAACAGCCATGAGGGCCTGTAGCTCTGAAACTCTTCTTGCTGAAGTAATTGCTAGTAGCAGAGCGGTTTTCCACGATAAGAACTTTATATCAGAGTTGCAGCTGGTTCAAATGGAGGCAGGGTGAGCTTTTCCAACACCTAATTGAGTTCCCATGCAGGCAATGGTGATCTTCTAGGAGGCCTTAAATTTTGGGCGCCTCTAAGATACTGCTTTAGTAAAGGATGAGAAAAGATTGGTGGCTCTGTATTGTAATGACGAAACAACTGTAGAAACTGCAAAATAAAAATCCGATTCTTGGTGCAGAGTAAAAAATGAACGGTGCAGCTCGAACAGGACAGGAACAACTTTTATTAAATAACACGATTCCACAGGTTTAAATCCACAGGTTAAGCGCTTTCATCTGTTCAATATACAGACTTCCTCAGAACCAAGATAATCCATCACCAGCTCTCATTATAAATCCAATTTGGCGCCAAAATTTAAAAATATCCTTATGCAACCTTAAAGAGACATTCTACAATTCCTCTCATGCACGAACTAATACATAACATTTATATAACTATTGTCTGAACTGTTTAACACATTTAATTCAAAAGCTTGTGAACTCTATAAATGAAAATAATTAAACTTATACTTATAAAAATGTATAAAATTGAGTAAAACTTGTATACAATATATAAATATATAATTATAAATATACTCTAAAAAATTCACATAATTAATACAATGTGTTTTTGAAACTATGTATTATTAAAAATTCAATATAGTATTGACTAAAATATGCAAAAATAATTAATTAAATAATATATATACATATATAGAAGAACGTCTAAACAGAAATATTATATAAAAATCATGATGGAAGTATGTATTCGATATATATTGGAAATATATGCAACAGTACTAATGTGCTAAAACTACAACATAATTAGTCAAGAATAAGAAATGGTTTGATACTAATACTATCAGTGATACCTGGAAAACTTGTGGCATCTGTGAATATCTGCCACTTACTTTCCATCATAGCTAAATACGCTTTCCAATTACCCCCACAAACACTGCTTTCAATATGTTCTAAAATGGAAAATTTGAAATGATGTTGACTCCCTTTGCTAAATATATGCTTATACAAAGCATTTTTTATATCTTTAGTCTGAATCTTGTAATAATGTTCATATATTCTTTTTTTGAAATTCCGCTCAGTCTTGCCTATGTAGAATGCTGGGCATACAACACATTTTGCAAGATATACTACTTGTCTAGTATTACAATTTCCTACCTTACTTTTTATATGTGTCTTATTAATATTGTCCAACTTGAACCACACCTCTTCATTGATGTATTTACATTGGTTACAAGAGCCACATTTTGAAGTTCCCTTAAAATTTGACTTGTATTTTGCTGTGTGTGTTGTCTTCTCAAGTAACTTCTTAATATTAGGGGCTGTTTTAAATACACATGTGGGATATTTGCCTAATGTGATACCTATACTTTCTGTTATAGTAATCAAATCCCAATGTCTATTTAATATCTCTTTCACTTGGTTGGCATATGGTGTGTACATAATTACGCACACTCTTCTGAAAGGTTCTAATGTAGTATCCTTCCTTCCAATATCTTTGTCCCTTTCACTTGACATACCCAACAGTGGTAAATACTTATTCCCCCATTGTTGTCTCACATAGCCTGTGACATCTTTTAACATAGAGGTAGGATACCCCCTACTTCTAAACATATTGTATATTAAATCTACTTGTATTGTAATGAGCCGAAATGGCAGAGGCATGGATTTAATTGATGAGGATAGGCCTTTGTCAAGCATCTCAGTGAAGTATTGCAATATCCGAGGAATATTTGGTTCTGCTGTATCAGTTCCTTGTGCTCGATTCCAAGTACAGAATCTCTTCTATTTGTCAGCATAAGATTTTCTAGTACTAGGCCTTCTGGCTTCCAAAATGACATCCATCACAACTTTACTGAGAGGTGTTGTTTGGAGGACTACATGATCAGCCATGCTGCCAGGTTCAGGGTCTGTAGTTGACTGCGCAGGATCTGATTGTTTTGCTGGGACAGTAGTTGTGGTCTTTGAGACAAGGTCCAAGCTGGGTATTGAGACAAGTTCCTTCGGATTGGGTACCAGTGTTGGTAGGGCCAGTCTGGGGCAACTAGTATCATCTTCGGTTTCTCTTGTCTGACTTTTAGGAGGACCTTGGGGAGAAGAGGCAGAGGAGGAAATGCATAAATGGATACTTTTTTCCAACTGAAGGATAGGGCGTCCACTTTTCATGCTTGTCTGTGATAAGTCCTTGTGCATAATCTTTTCAATTCATAATTGTGAGGAGAGGCAAACAGATCTATGTCTGGGCTCCCCAACTTCTCTGTTATCATGCTGCGGACTTGTGGATTTAGTTTCCACTCGTGAGGATCCATAAGGTTTCTGCTTAAATCGTCTGCCAGAGTATTTTGTTTTCCTGGCAGGAATTGAGCTTTAAGATGTATTTGGTAGGTCAAAGCTGTGTCCCACAGCGCCATGGCTAATCTGCAAAGGGGGTATGAGTGTGTGCCCCCTTGCTTGTTTATATACCACATGACTGTGACTGTGGTGTTGTCCGTCTTTATCAGTAGTTTTCTTGGATGAAGTAAGTCCTTGAAGGCTGTTGGGGCATTTTGAAGAGCTAGCATCTCTTTCTGTTGGATATGTAGATGCATTTGTTTTGGTGTCCATATGCCCTGAATGCATCTTCCTGCCATGTGGGCCCCCCAGGCATAATCTGATGCGTCTGTTATTAAGGTTTGGCTCGCAGAGGGTAGAGTGAAGGGACGTCCCATGTTTTGGTGACATGCCTTTGCCCACCAGAGAAACTCCTGTTACAGGCAGGGAATGAGAGGAATCATTGTTTCCAGACTGTGCGAATGTTGACTCCATAAACTTTTTAGGTACCAATGAAGTTTCCTCATATGCGGTCTTGCATATGGAATCAGTAGGATGCAGGATGCCATGAAGCCCAGAGCCTGCAGAATTTGTCTTGCAGAAGACTGGGTTTTTGTTGCCATCAGTTTGCAGTAAGTAGTCAGTTGCCTTTGCCAGTCTGGAGTGAGGTAAGCCATCTGGGCAGTAATATTCAAGCTTGCACCCAGGAATGTTATCTTTTGAGAGGGTACCAGTTGTGATTTCTTTTCGTTTATTGTGTAAACTAGGCATGTTAGAAGCCTTTTTACAAATGCCAGTTGTCGAAGAAGAGTGTCCCTGTTCTCTGCTTGAATGAGACAGTCATCTAAGTAAGGATATATTTGTATACTTCTTTGTCTGCAAAACGCAATTACTGGTGCCAGGCACTTTGTAAAGACCCTGGGCGCAGTAGATAAGCCAAAGGTCCATGCAGAGAATTGGTAATGCATTAAGCCAGCCTTGAATCAGAGGTATCTTCTGCACGACTGTCTTACTGGGACATGCAGGTATGCCTCTTTTAGGTCTAAAGTCACCAGCCAGGCATTCTTGCCCAGCATGGGCAGACGTTGCTGCAAAGTCAGCATTTTGAATTTTGGAATGTCCAGGTATGTGCTCAAAATCGATAAATCTAGTATTGGCTGCCAGGCCTTGTCCTTTCTGGGTACCAAGAACAGTCGAGTAAAAACCTTGTGTTTTTTCCTGTTCTGGTACCATCTGAATGGCCCCCATATCCATGAGGGATGTAACCTGTTTCTGTGCCTCTGCCCATTGATTTTTTGGCAGATCTGGCCAACCATATGCCATTGGCAGAATGTGAAAATGGAATCTGTATCCCTGTGATACGATGTTTAGTACCCACTTGATCTGGGTTATTAACTGCCAGTTTTGAGCAAAAAGTGCTAATTTTCCCCCTATGGGTGCTATCAAAATATAAGTGCTTGGTGTAGGCAGAGGGAAGTCATTGGGATTGCTTTCTGTAGGTTTGCGCTTAATCTCCTCCAGATTTGGAGATGGAAGCGCCCCATTGCTTTGACCTGCATGAATATTGTGCCTGGTATCTGGAACCCTTAGGGCATCTGAATTTTCCCCTTTGAGCTCTGTCTGAAACAGGAAAAGACCATTTTTTTTTTGTAGGCCAGTGTCTACTGAATCTTGGTGGCTGCACTTGTAAGAAGTCTTTAACAGTTTGCATACACTTAGCTTTGTCTTCCATTTTCTTTAAAACCTCTTCTGCCTTAATACCAAATAGAGAATCATGCTGTAAAGGTGCATCTAGCAGTTTAGCTTTACCATGATCAGGCAAATTTTGTTCCTTTAACCAGGCATGCCTCCTAATCACAGATCCAGTAACTGGAGGCCTCTAAGGAATCAAAACCACATTGCAAAGTATGCTTTCCTACTTCTGCAGCTGCATGCAATAATTCCT
This sequence comes from Protopterus annectens, assembly GCF_019279795.1. Lineage (NCBI taxonomy): Eukaryota > Metazoa > Chordata > Ceratodontiformes > Protopteridae > Protopterus > Protopterus annectens. The sequence continues at coordinate 245,486,473 of NC_056740.1, forward strand.
GCAATTCTTTATTTTCTGCACATTCAGAAATCAACATCATTTTCTGTTTTAGCAATCCCATAATATGTTGTTGATACTTGAGCATATGAAATTGACAGTTTAAGGCCCTTGTTGCCAAGGTAGCATATGTATAAATCTTTTTTCCCCATCTATCCAGTGCTCTTGAATATCTGTCAGAGGGGGTAGGTTTTTTGCTGTTGAGGCCTTAACTCCCTTTGGACCCTGTGAAATAATTTCAGGATCAGCAGCAGGGTTTCCAAATAAGAATTTGTGCGAGTCAGGGACCCTGTAATATCTTGTCAGGCTTGCTGGGAGCCGGAGGTAAGGAGTCAGGGGTCAAGCTAGACTCCAAAAACACATCATCCATCATCCACAATATCTAGGACAGAGGGAATGGCTAAAGGCCTGTGCTGAGGGAGAAGGAAATCCCTGAGCCTCTTTTTTCATTCTGAGAATTCTTGACTCTTCCAGTGAAAATGCTCCCTCAAAGTATGCAATGTTTCTCCAAATGAAAAATCCTCAGAAGAAAATGCAGATGGAATAGATCTTTAGATAGACCTTTTCCATCTCTCTCCTCCTTAAATAGCCAACTTTAAAATGTTCCCAAAGCCCCTTACCTCCTCCATACTACCATTACTTCTCCTCAACATAGCCTTTATTTATTACCTCACTCAGCCCACATATATTAACCACACTCAAGCCTTCCACATAACCTTTCATCTTAACTCACCTCCTTTAAAACCTCACAGCATAATATCCCCCCATCTTTATCCTCTAGAAAACCAACTATTCTTTTCTTACAAACCCATAAACACTCAAACATTCAACCACCATACTAGCTAACAAAGACTATCAACACACTACAGCACAACCCAGACTCTAAGCAGTCCAAACACCTCACCAACATAATCCTACATGTAATAACTACTCTACTATCAGGAGATGTACATCCCAACCCTGGCCCCACTAACTCTTCCACTATAAATAAGTCAATACTATTCACCTCTCTAAATTCCCAAAGTAAAGTATAGTAAACAAAGTCGCAAGCCTCCATGCCTGGCTCATACACAATAAACCAGACATCCTATCTATCTCTGAAACATGGCTGAAGTCCCATATAAAAGACCATGAAATAACACCTCCTAACTACTCAATCATCAGAAAAGACAGATCCCACAAAAAAGGAGGGGGGTAGCTCTATTATATTCATCCTCCCTGTCAGTAACCCCTTATAACAAGCCTATTCCCAACTTCAATAATGCTGAATTACTCTTAAACTTTCAAATTAATATACACAAGCACATATGTATAGCCTCCCTCTACATCCCCCTCGGTGACAATATTACTACACTCGAGAATATCCTCTTCTGGCTCTCTACAAATATTAGCAACGAAATAATATTGGAAGATACAAATATCAACTGGTCTTCCATTCAGTCTTCAACAAACCCACTTAATATTAACCTTTATAACTTCTCACAGCTAATTAACTATATAACCCGCCCCTCAAAAACTCTCTCTACCGGAAGCATTCTAGACTGGATTTTAATCTCTCACCCTCACTATTTTACTGATAGTGGTACACTTCCAGACTCCCTAACTGATCACCTGCCCACCTTTGCATACAGTCTCCCTACACCTGTTCAGAGAACACATAATTACATCACTACTCGTAACCAAAAAAACTTTAAACCAACAGCTTTCACTGACTCTCTAAAAGCAATCAACTGGCATGTTCTAAAAACTCTACCACTAGACGAAGCTGTCGATCACTTCAACTCAGCCTTCTTAAACCTCCTAGACTACCATGCTCCTTTAAGGTCCAAAAGAATTAAATTAAAAACCACCCCCTGGCTAACCAAAACCACATTAATAGCTATGAGACACAGAGACAAAGTCTGGGCACTACCAGAAAAATAAATCTCCCCTTACCCATACTGAATTCAAAACACTTAGAAACAAAGTAAAAAAGCTAATTACCTCTGATCGACAAAACTATTTCTCCATACTCCAAAATAGTAATAAAACTAACCCTCAGAAATTCTGGAAAGGAATTTCTACCCTCATCTCTCCTGGCAAAACAGTCAACCCTAGTCCTGACCCCTCTGCTCCCAACATAGACTTGGCTACACAATTCAACTCTTTTTTCATAACATCCATTTCCAAACTAACATCTTCATTCTCCAACACCACTCCATCCTCCACTTCTTCCACACTCTCTTCTACTAACACTCTTCCCTCCACTTCCATCTCATCTCCTACTCCCTCTACCTTACCACCACCCTCTAATACCCCATCTCCCCTTCCCTCACCTCTCTCTCACTCAAACCCATTCCTTCATCTACTATAAAAAAACTTCTCCAGAAACTTAAGCCATGCTCCAATGCCCAGACAATATTCCTTCATACTTCCTCAACATAGCTGCAGAAGCCATTGCCTACCCCATTAGCATACTCATCAACCGCTCTATCCAAGAAAGTACAGTACCCCAAATTTGGAAAAAAGCTTTCATTATACCTCTACATAAAGGTAGCAATAACAATATTACAAACTACAGCCCCATAGCTATCTTGTCCCCTATCTCTAAACCACTAGAAAAGTGTATCCATCTACAGCTACTACCTTACCTCCTAGATAATCATCAGCTTACTCCAACCCAGCATGGTTTTAGACCCGGCCATAGCACTATGTCTGCCCTCCTCTCCTTCCTAGAAATGGTTAATAAAGCCCGGGACTCTGGTCATATTGTCTCTACCCTCTTACTTGATCTCTCAAAGGCCTTTGACACTATCTCTCACAAACTACTTCTTACTAAACTGTCTCAGCTTAACTTATCTCCTTCCTTGCTGTACTGGTTCTCTAGTTATTTATCCGATAGATATCAAGCAGTAAAATGGAAAAAGGCCACCTCCTCATTCCTTAATACCCCAAATGGAGTTCCCCAAGGATCAATACTGGGTCCTCTCCTATTTAATATATCCATAAACGACTTCCACAATTCTATCCCATTCTCTAATATCATCCAATATGCAGATGATTCAACTATCATCTGTTCTGCCACATCCATCCCAGTACTACAAAAGCATACCCAAGATGCATTCTCCATCACTGAACTATGGCTGAAAGAAAATCACCTTGCACTTACTGCCTCTAAAACCAAATTAATTGTATTTACCCCCTCTAAACACATCTCTATCAACACTAATTCCCTTTTAATCACCAGCCACAACAACACATCCTTGGAATTGGTGTCAGAAGCTAAGCTACTCTGGGTTCAAATTGATAGTCATCTCAAATTCAACTCCCACATTCAACTAAACATAAAAAAACCCCATCAAAAACTAGGCATGCTCTACCGACACAATCACTACCTTACCCCCTCCACTAAAATCAGTCTCTCCACCTCTTTCCTCATTCCCTCTCCTCTCTATGGTGCCCCACTCCTAACTAATATCCAATCTTCCCTTAAAACACAACTTTCCTCTTGCTATAACAAAATTGCTAAATTTGCTACTAGCCATAAGAATTCTACCCACCACTGTTCTTCACTCCATAAACTAAAAAATGGCTAGAATTACCCAATCAACTCACCTATTCTCAACTTATTCTTGCTCACAAGCTCATTTGCAAACCCAGTCACTGTCCGTCCTTCTCCTCAGCCTTCAAATTGCACCTGCCCAGCAGAACACTTAAATCTAATAACCAAAATCTAATTGAATTGTACAAACCTAATCGTCCCAGAGGGAAAAATCTCCTGTCCTTCAGTCTAGCACGTCTCTGGAACTCCCTACCTCCTGCCATTCGCACCACCTTTAACCACCTGACATTCAAAAAATCTCTTCACTCTCATTTACTATCCCAGTGGGAATTCTCTTGCACCCACCCTTCTTGATCTACATTGATTTTCTCTCTTTCTCCTCCATTGGAACTACCTTATCTCTGCTTTCCTAAAAAAAAAAAAAACACAATCACAAGCCACTTGATATAACTGCTTCTCAGTTCACATTGGAATTGCTTACTTCATCATGTCTGTATCTTCTGTAATATGTATCACCAGTTTGCTTCTACCAGAAATTGTATGCTCTAATGGTATAATTGTTGTAAATAATGGTTGTAAATATTGTTATTCTAAAACCTTTTGTAACACTGTATATGGAGCTTTTCTCCCCAGGACTCCATTGAAAATGGGTTCATCTTGGCCCAATGGACTATCCTGGTAAACCAACTGCAAATAAATAAATAATAATTAAATAAATAGACTCCTCAGCATCAGAATCCTCATAGGGAGGAATAGATAATTCCTGATCAGAAGAGGAATCAGAAGAAATAGAAACCTGATCTGAAGATTCATAGTCCGTGTCTTGCCTAAGCCTCTTATTTGGAGGGGGATGGGTACCCCTGATCAAGGTAATAAGGTCTTCAGCCATTTTGATCATCTGTTTTTTAGGCATAGAGGTCTGTGCACGTGGCTCATACGTCGTTTTTTTTAGTTTTAGAAGTTGCTTTTGTCTTTGGTTTTGCAGCTGTCGTCTGCTTGATATACAAATGTTGAGGTCTGAATACACCCTCAGAAGCCAGTGACTGCTCGGCGGCTCCGGACCCATCTGAGGGAGATATATCCGTCGGTCCAATACCTTGAGTATCTTGCGGCATGCCGGACTCCACATGGGTGTCGGTAGAGGCCTGTGACTCAAAGGTAGCTGGTATCAGGAGCTGCAAAAGCGCCTCACTGAGTACCGACGACTGGCTTAGGAGAAGCTTCGTCGGTTTTGGATCTCAACAGCCTTTCTCTGTCCTTTTCTTTGTGGTTTTTATGTACTCTGGTAGTCGGATTGCTATCCAATGACATTTCTGGGAAGTTAAATCTGTTTCCAAAATACTTTGATGCAAAAATATACCAACGCTTAATAGTGCGTCGGTTAAATCTAGCACAAAACCGACAGCCAGGCACGTTGTGATCAGGGCCTAGGCAAGGAATACAGTATAAATGGAAATCCTTATGAGGTATTTACTTCCCACAAGTGATACAATTATTAACTTTTAAATTTTCTAACATCGGTAAAAAGCAAGAAAAAAAGTTTCCCCAACGGGGTACTTTGCTTTAGTGAAGACTTCAGTTCTGAAACTCAAACACAAATATTTCGGTAGTCGGCCGACCAGCACTTGCTAAATGCTTCTGCTTCGGGCACCGCGCGGCAAGAAAGACTAAAGAAAATGGTGTTGGCTGCATGTTTTATACCCCTGACGTCATTGAAGAGGAGACAGCAACCGACACAGGACCCAAGACTTTGGAATTCAGGCCGACTGAGGGCAACCTGCCAGCAGATTATCCAAATGTAATGACTGCAACAGTGAATCACGAAGAACATCCATCATCTATTCATCCATCTTCACACTGAAACCCCCCTATACCCTAGTCAGAGACATTCTTACTAGCAAAGGATAATCGTACAGGAAACTATAAATACAGGAACAACAAAAGGGCTGCCTTCAAAAAGGCTGCTTAAGTACAACCCTCCAAAGTAGATTGTTGCAACAGGTGTGTGGAATTTTGACGACTGTTCCATGGAATCCTTCTGCTGGGTCCACAAAAAGAGTGCAGCCACTGCAAAACTCTCCTGTGCAACCTGGTATAGGGCATCACAAAACACCATGACTGACACGTGTCCCTGAAGAAGGCAGTAATCTGAAGTCACCCAAGTTACTGAAACCAGGGATTGAACTGTCCCCAAAAGCACCCTTAGTCAGCTCACTATAAACCTCTCATGAACTGCACCCTTGTGGCTCACCCAATAAAAGACCTGGCATCATGGGTATGCACTTTCCATGTTTCTCCGCATCCAGTATGGTTGATATGGGTGCACTGACACAATGCAACAACTATCTAATGTTCACTGACAACAATCTAATACTCAACAAAACAAATATAGTATGCAAAAGATGTATATACACAATGTGTGTGGAGGCAAAGCTATGACATACAAACACTCATAATCTGGTTGTCAGAAACACACTATGCCCACCACACACAGAACTATTTATGCTGAAGCAATTACATACAATCTACCTAAACCCCAAATACCTCCCAGACATTCCAGCTGCAAAAACTATCCACAGCACAGCCAAAAGCACTAAACAGAAATGCCATCTAACATGGCATATACAGCTACAGCCTGTGCCGCCTCAACTACTAAGCCCAAAAGGCAAGCCAATACACTACCTAGGACTAAAGTTTTAGGGGACTCTATTGTACACCTGATGCCCCATTCACCAAGATGATCAAGGAGAAAAATAACAGTCAGCTGCCTATCAGGGGCCAAGATCCACCAAGTTACTCATGCACTTGGGTCACTGTGCCACAAGTACCAGTATGATTCAGTCATAATCCATGTTGGTGTATATGACCAGAGATGCATCTCTCAGACTGTGTGTTACAGGCTGGTATGTGCCTAGCATTGAGCAGCATACTACCTTCACCAAGGATGATGCTACAATATGAACATGAGAGGACAGAATTTAATAACTGGTTTAGTTTATGGTGTCATTCTACTGGATACAATATTTGTCATTGGGGGAGGACATAGTTAAACCACACTGCTTTGCCAAAGATGGTCTGCACCTGTCTCACTCTAGGCTTTTGAATATTGGCCAAAATATCGTCCTTTCCCATATAGCCATTTTTAGGTGTTACTGCTCAATGCCAGAAGTTTAAACAAGAAGATCCACTCCCCTCCAAGCTCTCTTCACCTTGAAGAATGCAGACATCTGAGCAGTTCCAAAGACATGATTTAAAGCTAGAGAGAGAACCTTTTCAGTGCTTTCCACACATTTAGCCCAACAATTGCATTGACAGGGACTAAAGGCGAAGTATCTCAATCTATTGCAACAACAAGCATATTTTTGGTTGGTTAAACAGGATGACCCACTAGAGTTCCTCCATTTACACATTACCAAAGACAAAGTCCCACACCACATCCTAGCAAACTATAAGTCACCCATAAGTCACCCATGTCCCATGAAACCCAGAGCTCATACTGAAACCTACTGGAGGCACTGACCACTCAACCAAATACCATACTCTTTGGGGACTTTAAGATTCCTAGGCTTTGAAAATCAGACACACACAGACACACCCTGAACCACTTAGTGCATAAACCTACAGAGGTAAAAAAAAACAAAACAAATATTTGACCATTACTCACAAATATGGGAGAATGCTGCACTACCCCCCTTCTGCGTCATCTACTCTAAGGTCAGACCACAAAGCAGTCTCCTTCAAAATAAGAATCAATTCTGTAACCCCAGCAAACCCTGTTAACAGCGAAAACTACTCCAAGACAAACTACCTTTTATTAAGTGATAACCTGTAAAAATGTCAAGCTCCTCAGGGGTTCTATAATGGCAATACAATGACATACATGATCATCAAGCTCAGATAATAAAATAATTATATTATTCAAATGCAGGGTGTAGAATATTTTGCAATGCAGCCATATGTCGAAGAGAAAGGGGACAGAGAAATAACCTATGCACACTAAGAAAGCCACTGCAAAGAAATATTCACAAAACAAGAGTTTTCAGTGTTTGACAGCTGCAGGCTAGTGGAGGGAATTACAATCCAAAATGGAAGTCTTAGAAACTACATTCCCTGAAATCAATGAACAGAATACAGATGAAATTCAGAGAGATTTTCAAAATCAGTAAAGTTTAATAGTTTACATTGCAGAAACAAATAAAAATGTCTGAAATGGAAGAAAAATTACAAGTCATGATGAACCTCTGTTGGATATTCAAAAGGCAGGGGCTGAAATGAAGAACTGGCTACACAGGCAAGTGGCTCGACAAGAGGAACTGATTTTTCTTTTTTTAAACAGAAAACAGAGCCAGGAGAAAGAAAATCTAATATTTACAGTTATTTATTTTACATCTGTTTACCAGGGTAGTGCACTGAAAAGTAAATTCAGGCTCAGCCAGAGTGAAACACAAACCATTCCACAAACAAAAAATAAGAAAAATATAAACAATAAGAGTAGTTCAGACTGATTATATTGAAAAAAATGTGTATATACATTGTAGTGAACAAGCAGAGTGCAATGTACATTGTAGTGAACAAGCAGAGTGCAATGTACAATCAAGCAGAGTGCAATGTACAATATATAAATCAGTTTCTAAATTGCTCCATCAGAGAAACTCGAGAGAGGAAGAGACTTGGAAAGGAAATAGATTACATGATAGGTCGTGTGTTGAAGCAGGAGCATTGGGGTTGAAGTGAAGTGTGATTTCCTTAATCTTGATGGTGAGAACTTGCCAAAGAGTAGGTGAATGTGAGGAGAAAAGTGTAGTGTTCTGTAGTTATGAGTGTTGGTGTGGGTTGTGGCTAGTGTCTCAGGTTGTACAAGGAGTTTTTTTTTTTTTTTTTAATGAAGTCTAGTTGCAAGGGGAATAAACGTGTGGAGCTGGAGAAGTCTATTGAGTTGGTGTCCTAGAAATAGGTTAGATATTTGTTATATGGGTAGCGATTTGGCTTTTTCTAGGGCAATACAGTGATGCTCACAGACAGGCGAGTCTGTAATGTATTGGCAGACAATGGCAGAAATAAATTGGAGTGTGGCAAAAATTTTTCTTGGAGGCAGAAGCAAAAATTGGAAGCCCATATTCAAGTTGAGAAATGAAAACTCCTTTGCCAATGGCTGCTCTGGCTGGTTGGGACAGAAAAAGGGAGACCTTCTTGGCCCAGAAAAGGAGGGAGCTTATTTTGGCTCTCACTTTGTCCATTTGGAAATGGAATCAATACCTGCAAGTGTGGAAGGAGTGCACTCTGTGTAAAATACTGCATTCACCAGAGGACTGGCATACCCATGGAGGATATAAAAATAGAATGAGCACATCCCACTCATCTCCCATTTGTTAGGTACTCAAGACAATCGTGACTGATGGTAATAAATCTACAAAGATGTGCTGAAAACAAGAGAATCAATGGTGTTTGTATTAATGACTAGTCCAGCCAGTTGAGAGTCAAGACAAATGGGTTTATCTCGTTTCAAAACATGCAAGGAACTGAATCATAGTTTTAAAATATTATATCCCACTTACTTCAAAGTGTTTTACCCATTAGGTACAAAGACAAATTCTCTAAGACTTGTACTGGATTGATGTAGTTAAGAAGGAGCAAGAAAGATCGCAGCAGGACTTTCGATAAGCTACAGCTATATGAAGAGAAATCCAACAATAAATCATAGTCACCCAAAGAAGGCTCCAAATGAAGCCCTTCCCCATATTTAAAAAAAAGATGGACAAAAAGGCACTACAAAAGCTTACTAAGATGCTGAAAACCTCAGCAGCTACAACAACGTCAGAAGATATGGTAATATTTCAAGAAGTGAAGGACCCATATCATGACAGATTTCCCTATTGGCAATAAGAAAAAGAACAATTTCTGTAAATGCACAAATCTTGCTGTAAACTGTTAAATTACAAGGTAAAGCTAAAGTTATTACAGTATTTGGTTCATTTAGGGGGTGGGATTAACTGGAAGAGCCATCAAACTTGCTTGTTGCTGTGGATATACCTTTAATTAAATTTACACGGGCTCCTGAAGCAGTACAAACAGAGATCAGCAGAACATCCTAATTTAACTTCTGCTTCCAGTCTGGTTTGGGGTTCAGGGAGTTTGAAGACAGCACAGCTGTCTTTTGGGAACATGAGGTCTGCACATATTAGAAAAGACAGGTCAGATCTGGATGTTGTAATTGAAACATGATCACTGTTCATTGTGTTGAATGGAAATGCATGTTACAGAAAAAGTAAAAGGAGTAGGGATGCTTGAAAAATATGATACGAGACAGTGGCCTGTGAGATGTCACAATGGAACAAACCACTAGAGGGCTAAAGGGGACAGATGAGTTTTTAAAGAAATTGACAAGACAATTACAGTTTTATGAATGTTAACTGATCAACTAAGAAGGGCAATTTCAGTTAAAACTGCTAAACTCATTTACAACCAGTAATTATATCACCCATATAAAATTGTTCTTTCCACATTATCAAATAACTGGCAGCTAAAAACTGAACGTGAATGGACAGATCTTGTTGGGCCACTGTTTTGAATAGTCTAACGACATACATTATATGAGATCACATCTTATCTTTGAGTACAAAGCTCACGATGTTCTAACAAAAATTGTGCCCTGCGTATATAGTTACAAGGGGGCTTAACATTGGGGTTATATACAAAGGGATTTACTAGTGTTATTAATAAATGTAAGAGATCCAAAGGTTTTACGAAAGGTATATTTCCAACACATGAAGTGGGACAAACAAAATTGACTAATCTCTTTAAACATGGCTGAGGATTTTTAGGCAATGCAATGAATACAAACTACTGCACAGGAAAGCTATTACAGTGGAAGGATTTTACAAAAGTCTAAATGGTTAGGGTGTTGTCATGGAACACGAAGGGCTTGGCAACACACGATAGAAGGCAAAGAGTACTAATACGTATACAAGAAAGTGCAACAGATTTCGTACTACTACAAGAAACGCACCTTAAGAAGACAGAAAACAAGAAATTTTGAAAAAAAAATATTGGGAATCTGGGATATTATGCCAGAATGGAGAATGAAAGATAGTGGGGTGATGGTATTCATTAAGAAAAATACAAATATTAAAGCACTACAGGAAAAAAGATAGGCTGAGGGATGCATAACGATTACAGGGATTTGGCGAGGACTCTACATCATGACAGTATCCGTGGACATGACACTTGGAGCTAATACAAGATCTAACAAACACTGTATGAGATTATGGAGTCCTACAAAGGGGTTTTATTAATAGCAGAGGTTTGGAATGTTATAACCAGCCAGGAGTATGCTTCCCAAGAAAGGGATAATACAAAAGGAAAGGCAACTCATGGGAAAATACATGAACATTTTTTGGCTAAAGGATGCTATGGAGATTCAACCATGTGGTACAGAGTTTCATGTATTCTCAGGTAGGCAATCTACTTGTGAGATACTGCAAAGATGTGACATCACAAAAGAGCATGCACACATACACGTCCAAAATAGTTACCAAATCATGCCCAAATTCAATTAAAGATTAAAGTTCTAAACAGGAAACACAGTAAAGCATTCTCAATGCCCCATCTATTTGCTAAACACAAAATATTTTACAGAATGCGTTAAGAAATGTTTACTAGAAAATATAAAGAACATTGAAAATGTGGGACTCAAAGGTGGGATAACTACAAAGCAAGCATGAAGTCTGAAATAATTAAAGGCTGAACACAAAAAGCAATTAATGCAGACTAAAAAGAAATAAACTATTTAGATATGATTAATGTTAAGAAAAGCTAGACTTGTGAAAGACCTTTTTTGACAATAATCCTAAAATGACAAAATCATTAGCCAAAAGACTTGAGAAACAGAAAGTTGAAAGTATGATTACTCCATTATGGGAAACAAACAGAGATAACAGAGAGGTACCTGAACAAAATCTTAGAAATACTATATGATTATTACCAAGAACTATATACAACAGGAGAAGTGGAGACCAGTGAGAAAGAACTGGTGACTTATTTTCAGTGTCAGGAACCTTCCAAAATGAACATGGGAGAAAAGGAGAAATTTAACTAAACCTACTGATCGATAGCCATCTTAATTTCTTCCCAAACATCAGAAGACAGGTAAGACTCCCAGTAGAGATACAGAGATTGGCAGAAAATAATATTAATGAAATTTCAGTAAAGCTTTTTTATAATATGAAGGGGAGGACTATCCCAGCAAAGTACAGTTGTGTACACTTACCATAAATGTAGATGTTAGAGTTTATTCACTGTTGCAGTCATTACATTTAGGTTATCTGCTTGCAGGTAGCCCTCAGTCAGCCTGATTAACAAAGTCTTCGGTCCTGCGTTGGTTGCTGTCCCTTCTTCCATGATGTCAGGTCGTCAGGGGTATAAAAACATGCAGCTGACGCTATTACATCAGTTTCTCTTGCCCCAGATGTCAGGTGCTACCCTAATGGGAAGCAATTAAATATAAAAGCACAAAGATATACCACCAACAAAAAAGCAAATACACCAAAAAGGCTTTTAAGCATAGTAAAGGAAAGTACAGGTATAGCCAAAAGAAGTTAGGGGGCTGGAACAGTGAATACACTCGTACCATAAATGTAGATGTTAGAGTACACAACTGTACTATGTTCTTCGTGTTTCACTGTTGCAGTCATTACATTTGGATAGATTCCCAAAGCTATGGTTGGGAGGAGGAATTTAGATAGCATTAGGGCCAGCTATAAGGCCCTGCAAGACTGCAGTGGCAAAGCCAGCTCTGTATTTAGAGAAAAATGGCAAAAGATAATGCTTGGTGAAAGTATGAACAGAATTCCAGGTAGCAGCTTCTAGGATGTCCCTGGTAGGGATGCCTCCGAGAAAGGCTGTGGAGGTAGATGCAGCCCTGGTGGAGTGAGGTCTGATCCCCTGGGGGATAGGTTTTCCATGGTGCTTATAGCAGAAATGAATGCAATGGCTTATCCATTTAGAAATGGTTTGCTTTGAAATGGCCTTCCCCTCTGCCCCTGCAGCAAATGCCACCAGCAGTTGTTCAGATTTCCTTTGAGGTTTAGTCCTGTCCAAGTAGACTCTAAGTTGTCTGTGCACATCTAAAGAATGCAGTATCCATTCCCCTTTATTCTATGGACTGGGAAAGAAGGTTAGCAAATGAATGGCCTGATTAAGAGCCACACTGGATACCACCTTGGGCATGAAGGATGGATTGGTTCTGAGGGACACCCTGTCTGCATGAAAAGATGATGAAAGGCTCCACTGCCATAAGAGCCTGTAATTCAGATACCCTTCTAGCTGAAGTAATTGCTAAAAGGAAAGCTGTTTTCCAAGAAAGAAATTTTAAGTCTGCAGTAACAGCTGGCTCGAAAGGAGGTAGAGTGAGTTTCTCCAAGACAAAGTTAAGGTCCTAGGCTGGGGTTGAAGCTCTCCTGGGTGGTCTCAAATTTTTGGCCCTCTGAGGAACTGCTTGAGCAGTGGATGAGAGAAGAGGGGCGGTTCTGTGTTATAATAAGCTGAAATGGCTGAGACGTGGACTTTAATAGAGGAAAAAGACAGGCCCTTGTGAAGCATCTCAGTTAAGTATTGTAAAATCTTGAGGTAAATTGGGCGCTGCTATGCTAATCCCTTGAGATTGGTTCCAGTCACAGAATCTTTACCATTTTTCATCATAAGATTTTCTAGCACTAGGCCTCCTTGCCTCTAAAATGATATCCATCACAGGTTTGCTGAGGGATGGTAAAGGAGAGATTAAGTAATTAGCCAGGCTGCAAGGTTCAGTGTTAGAAGCTGAGGGTGCAGAATCTGGTTCTCCTGCTGAGATCTCATGCAGGGAAGAAGTCTGAGGCAGGTGCCATGGAAATAACTGCGCAGTGTGTCACAGTTATTTCCATGGCAGGTGTCATGGAAATAACTGTGACACACTGCACAGGAGGGGGTACCAGTGCTGGCACGGCCAATCTGGAGCAATCAAAATCATCCTTGGTTTGTCCCGTTTGATTTTTAGTAGTACTTTGGAGAGCAGAGGGGGGGGGGTATAGACTGATAGGTTTTTCCACCTGAAAGACAGAGCATCCACTTTCCAGGCTTGTTTGTGGGGAGTCCTTGTGCAAAATGTGTCCAATTGGTAGTTCTGGGGAGAGGCAAACAGGTCTATACCTGGTATCCCCTATTTGCTTATCAGCATGTTGAAAATCCTTGGCTCCAGTTTCCACTTGTGTGGGTCCATGAGGTTTCTGCTTAGTCTGTCTGCCAGTGTATTTAATTTTCCTGGCAGGAATTGAGCTTGTAGGTGCACTTGGTAGCTCAAGGCTGTGTTCCACAATGCCATGGCTAGTCTGCAGAGGGGGTAAGAATGTGTACACCCCTGCTCGTTTATGTAGCACATAACAGTGGTGTTGTCAGTCTTTACCATTAGTTGTCCTGGAAGAATGTGGTCCATGAAGGCTGTCAGAGCATTCTGTACAGCTAACATTTCTTTTTAATCGATATGCAGGTGCATTTGACTTGGGTTCCATTTGCCCTGAATGCACTTCCCTGCCAGGTGAGCCCCCCATGCATAGTCTGATGCGTCTGTTAGTGTTTGGGCGGCAGGGGGTGGCATGAAAGGTAGTCCCTTGTTTTGGTGGCAGGCCTCTGCCCACCAAAGGAACTCTAGGCGTAGGCAAGGTATGACAGGAATCATTGTTTCCAGGTCTTGAGAATGTTGACACCATAGGCTTTTTAGATACCACTGTAGTTTCCTCATATGCAGTCTTGCATATGGGATTAGAAAAATGCAGGAGGCCATGAACCCCAAGGCTTGCAGTATTTGTCTTGCAGATAGCAGGGTTTTTGTGGCCACTTGTTTGAAGTAGTTTGTCAACTGAATTTGTTTCTCTGGCGTGAGGTAAGCCATCTGGGAAGTTGTATTCAAGCTTGCTCCCAGGAATATAATTTGTTGACAGGGTACCAGGTGCGATTTATTTTCGTTAATGGTGCACCCCAGACAAGTTAGAACCCTTTGTACAAAGGCCAGATGATTCAAAAGTATGTCCTGGCTTTCTGCCTGAATTAGGCAATCGTCCAGGTATGGGTATATATGAAAATTTCTTTGCCTGCAAAATGCAATAACTGGAGCTAGGCACTCTGTGAATACCCTGGGCGCAGTAGATAAGCCAAAGGGCAGTGCAGAGAACCGATAGTGCGTGCAGCCTGCTTTGAAGCATACGTATCTTTAGCAAGATTCCCTGACTGGGATGTGCAGGTATGCTTCTTTTAAATCTAATGTTGCCAACCAGGCATCTTTGCTAGCATAGGAAGTAATTGGTGAAGAGTCAGCATCTTGAATTTCGGAATCTCCAAAAAGGAGTTTTTAGAGTAGACAGGTCCAGGATAGGACGCCATGAATGGTCTTTTCTGGGTACCAGGAAAAGTCTTGAGTAGAAACCTTGTCCCTTTTCCTCTTCTGGTACCAGTTGAATAGCCCCTATGCTTAAGAGAGAAAGTACTCATTTTTGTGCATCTGCCCACTGATTTGGGGGTAGGTCCGGCCACCTACTTGGTGTTGGCAACGTGTGGAAGTGAAATCTGTATCCCTGGGACACTATATTTAAAACCCACTTGTCCTGGGTAACGAGTTCCCAATTCTTCACATGAAGAGCAATCTTCCCCCTCAAAGGGGCAGTCAGTTGAGAAGTGCTTGAAAAATTTAAAAGGAAGTCATTGAGACAGTTTACCAAAGGGGGGAGTCTTAGTATTCCCAGATTTGGAAGTGGAGGCCCCCCACTGCTTAGTTCTGCATGTCCCCTGGGACTGAAATCTGGGGTTTTTCCTATGTCTGGGTTTGGCTTGAGAAGACCTGGAAGGGGCTGGAAAGGACCAATTCTTAGAGGACCAGTGCCTACTAAATCTAGGAGGCTGAACTTGTAAAAAAATATTTAACCGTTTGCATAGATTTAGCTTTATCTTCCATCTTTTTAAGAACCTCCTCAGCCTTGTTGCCAAACAGGCGGTCCTGATTTAAAGGAGCATCCAACAATTTAGCTTTAACATGATCAGGCAAAGATTGCTCCTTGGGCCAAGCATGCCTTCTGAGCACAGACCCAGTAACAGCAGCCCTGCAAGAGACCTCTAATGAATCAAAATCACATTGCAAAGTATGTTTTCCAACATGTTCAGCAGAATGCATTAAATCCTTATTCTTTATTTTCCACACAGTCAAGAATCAACATCATTTTATGTTTAAGCAGTCCAATAACATGTTGCTGATACTTTAACATATGAAACTGGCAGTTTAAACCCTAATGGCCAAGGTTGCAGAAGTGTAAACCTTCTTACCCCATCTATCCAGCGTCCTGGAGTCTCTATCAGAAGGGGTAGGATTTTTAGCAGTAGAAGCCTTAATGCCCTTGGGCCCCTGTGAAATAGTCTCTGGATCTGCAATAGGATTTTTAAAAAGGAACTTGTGGGACTCTAGGACCCTGTAGTATCAGTCAGGTTTTCTAGGAGTAGGTGGCAGGGAATCAGGGGCCAAAAGTAGATTCCGAAAAAGCATCATCAACAATGTCTAGTGCAGGAGGAATAGCTAAAGGCCTATGCTGAGGTAGGAGAAGGAAATCCTTAAGCCTCTTTTGTGAATCAGAAAAATCCTGGCTTTCCCAGTGGAAATGCTCCCTTAGAGTATGTAAGGTTTCCCCAAAAGAAAAATAATCAGGAGGGGAAGCAGAGAGAATGGAGCCCTCTGTATCAGAATCTTCATAAGTAGATAAGGGCAAATGCAGATCATCAGAAGAGTCAGAAAAAACAGAATCCTGATCAGAAGATTCACAATCAACTTCAGTCCTAGGCCTCTTAGAAAGGGGGGGGGGTTGGCTACCCCTGATTAGAGTTATTAGAACTTCAGCCATTCTTATCATTTGTTTTTATGCATAGAGGCCTGAGCATGTGACCTGGGCGTCGGTTTTTTAGATATGGATCGAGATTTCGGCCTAAGTAAAGAAGGAGGAGTCTGTTTAATATGAAAGTCCGTAGGCCTGAATACATCCTCAGAAGCCGGTGCCTGCACAGCGGCTCCAGACCCATCCAAGGTAGAGACATCCGCAGGTTCCATAGTTGAAGCATCTCGCGGCATACCGGACTCCGAATGGGTCTCAGTGGAGGCCTGCGAATCAGAAGTAGCAGGTATCAGGGGCTGCGAAAGTGCCTCACTGAGTACCGGCGAACTGGCGACTGGCTTAGGAGAAGCGTCGTTGGCAGTTTTGGACCTCGGTGGCCTGTCTCTGCCTTTATCTTTGCGTTTTTTCGGAATCCTGGTAGTCAGATGGCTAACCGACGACATTTCTGGATAATTAAACTGAGAACCGAAATATTTAGAGGCAAAAATATACAGACTACAGATAGTGCGTTGATTAAATAAAGCACAAAACCGACAGCAAGGTACGTCGTGGTCAGGGCCCAGGCAAGGAATACAGTACAAATGAAAATCTTTGAGGTATTTGCTTTCCACAAGTAATGCAATCAACTTTTACTGACATCGGTAAGGAGCAAGAAAAAGTTTCCCCAACGGGGTACTCAGCTTTAGTTGAAGACTTCGGTTCTGAAACTTGAAAACGAAAATTTCAGAAGTCGGCCAACCGGCACTTGCTAACTGCTTCTGCTTCGGGCACCGCACGGCAAGAAAGACTGATGTAATGGCGTCGGCTGCAAGTTTTACACCCCTGACAACCTGACGTCATGGAAGAAGGGACAGCAACCGACGCAGGACCCAAGACTTTGTTAATCAGGCCGACTGAGGGACTGCAAACAGTGAAACACGAAGAACATCATGGAAGGTGACTGTAATGGCACTGATCCTGAAGAAGGGAAAAATACACTAAGGACCCAAAGTCATACAGACCATATCTATTATAAATCATTACAAAATATTTATGATTATCTTAGTCAAGAAACCAACAAAAACACTACCTAGATTAACTCACTTGGACCAACATGGCTTTGTGGAAGACGGGAAACATTTGACAATATAATAAAAGCATTTATGATGCAAAGAAAAATAGAAAATAAGAAGACATCAATGTTAATAGTACTAGATGCAGAAATAGCATCTGATACACTGAACTGAAATTTCTTACATGCAGAGATTATGTCCTTTGGTTACATTACGGCACGGGTATGTTTGACATTTAGACTGTACAGAGGTGCCTAGGCATGTGAAAAATGTTGACAGTAAGTTGTCAAAATAAATATATCTAAGGGTACCCGCCAGGGATGTACACAGTCCCCACATTTGTCTGCTCTAAATCTGAACTACCTTGAGCGAAGGGACTCAGATGCAAGTGGATACCAATATGGGCAAATTCATGAAAAAATATTCCTCTTTGCAGATAATGCGACTCTATATAAAACTGATTCGAAAAGAAACTGGACAATACTATTTCATATCTTGAAATTATATAAATGGATATCACGTTATAAGACCAAAGAAAACAAGGGTAAGGTATTAACCATAAATTACACAACCAATGCATGGTATGGTCCAGGAATTTTCTCATCCAGGGGTATTGGTTAAAGGCTGATACAAAGGAGGCATCATTAGAAATGAGGAAGGAAAATAACCCATAAAATAAGACAATGGACCTTACTAACCAAGGATATGGATAACAAGCTGCAAGTTGTTCAAAGTACTACTAGTACTGTATACTAGCCAGGCATATTGTTACTCTCTTCCCAACCTAATATGGACTGCACTTGGGGAAGGAGATTAAGAAATTCAAATGGGATATCAAGAGGGAAAGAATGAATGGGACACACTGGTCATACCTAAACAGCAGGGTGGCTAAGGTTTACCTGATCTAGAAGCATTCCATAAGGCCACACAGTTAAAGTTAGCCTATACTATACAAAGCCGAACTTACAAAAACAACTGGAAGAACATTCTAGCACAGCAGTTAGGAATAACTAACTTAAGATAAAAAATTATGAAACTAGACCCCACAACAAATGTACTTTTATGCGTGCAACCATATATTAGCAAAAAGATATATGGGACATTTCAATATTGAAACATTAAAGACTGGAAATGTTTGATACTACCAATAGGTGGTGCCAAGAGAGATGGGGTAAAAGGGAAGAAAAAAATGTGGCAAAAATCTGGAGAACAAGACTATTAAACAGTAATACAATGCTAAGCTGGCAGAAAGTGAGGGGTAAATTTAAGCTTCACTCGGAAGATTATTTAAACTTAGGACTTGCTACAGAATGAAAGGAAATGATGGTTGCATGTGACTGCACTAACGTAATACTTGTGATGGTAAAGAATCTCTGGGAAACTAGACTGGAAACTAACACCAGTAAAGCATTAATAAACATTGAACATAAAAGCTAGACTAGATTTAAAATTGGATCAAACAGTAACATTCAGACTACTTTAGTCCAGAAAAACATCAGACAAATTCCTGAAGATGAATGGACAGACATATGCAGGAATCCCAGATATGCAATAAAGGCTAGAAAGTTCTGAATTTTTGCATGGAAATGTTTCCACAGAATCCAAGTAGAAGAATAAAGTACAGTTGTGTACCTACCATAAATGTAGATGTTAGAGTGTATTCACTGTTGCAGTCATTACACTAGGGTTATCTTGCTGGCAGGCAACCCGCAGTCGGCCTGAATTCCAAAGTCCTGGTCCGGCGTCTGTTGCTGTTGCCTTTTCCCAGACGTCAGTGTGCCAGGGGTATTAAAAGATGCAGCTGACGCCATTTTCTTCAGTTTTTCTTGCCCCAGATGTCAGGTGCCCCCAAAAGGGTAGGCTGTAAAAATTACGATTATAAAAAAGCATACACATAACCTTCATCTACAAGCAAATACACCACATAGGGTCCCAGCAAAGAAAAAAGGGGGATAGTGGGAGGGTAACCTGGACTGCAACGGTGAATACACTCAAACATCTACATTTATGGTAGGTAAAAAGGGGGATAGTGGGAGGGTAACCTGGACTGCAACGGTGAATACACTCGAACATCTACATTTATGGTAGGTACACAACTGTACTATGTTCAGCGTGTTTCACTGTTGCAGTCATTACACTTGGGTTGAATCCCAAAGCTGGGGTTGGGCGACTGTGCCTAAATAAAGTTTGGAGTGGCTATGAGGCCCTGCAGAACTGCAGTGGCAAAGCCTGCTCTGCATTTAGAGTAGAGAGGTAAATGGTAGTGCTTTGTAAAAGTGTGCACTGAAGTCCATGTTGCAGCCTCCAAAATATCCTTAGTTGGTACTCCTCTGAGGAAGGCTGCTGAAGTGGCTGCTGCTCTGGTAGAATGTGGCCTAATGCCCTTGGGCAATGATTTGCCATGTTGTGAACAGCAGAAATGAATGCAGTGGCCTATCCATTTTGAAATAGTCTGCTTTGAAATGGCTTTTCCTTGGGAACCTGCAGCATATGCCAGAGTTGTTCAGTCTTTCTGAAGGCTTTAGTCTTGTCCAGGTAAAAGTGTAGCTGTCTGTGTATGTCCAAAGTATGCAGAAGTCTCTCCCCCTTATTCTGTGGGTTTGGATAAAAGGTAAGCAAATGTGTGGGTTGGTTAAGAGCCACGCTGGACACTACCTTAGGCATAAATGTGGGGTCTGTCCTTAGAGAAACCCTGTCCTGATGAAAAATAATAAAAGGTTCCACAGCCATTAGTGCCTGTAACTCTGAGACTCTTCTTGCTGAAGTTACTGCTAGGAGAAGAGCGGTTTTCCGCAAGTATTTTATCACTGCTGTATTGGCTGGCTCAAAAGGAGGCAGTGTGAGTTTTTCCAAGACAAAACTGAGGTCCCATGTAGGCATTGGAGCTCTCCTTGGAGGTCTTATGTTTTTGGCCCCTCTGAAAAACTGTCTTAGCAGTGGAAGAGAAAAAATTGATGGGTCCGTATTGTAATGAGCTGAAATGGCAGAGGCATGGATCTTAATTGATGAGAAAGATAGGCCTTTGTCCAGCATCTCAGTTAGGTATTGCAAAATCTGAGGAATATTTGGTTCAAGCGAGTCAATTCCCTGCGCTTGGTTCCAAGTACAGAATCTCTTCCATTTTTCTGCATTAGATTTTCTGGTGCTGGGCCTCCTGGCCTCCAAAATAACACCCATAACTGCTTTAGAAAGAGGTGTGTTCTGAAGGATTACATTATCTGCCATGCAGCCAGATTTAGGGTTTTGAGTTGGCTGTGCAGGATCTGATTGTTCTGTTGGGTCAGCAAATGAGGTATTAGAGGCAATGTCCAGGCTGGGCCTAGGGACAAGCTCTTTAGGATTGGGTACCAGTGCTGGCGTGGCCAGTCTGGGGCAATCAGTATCATTTTTGGCTTCTCTTGTCTGACCTTTAGGAGTACCTTGGAGAGGACAGGCAGAGGAGGGAAGACATATACTTTAAAGGGCTTTCCAGCTGAATGAAAGGGCATCCACTTTCCATGCTTGCTTGTGATAAGTCCGAGTGCAGAATCTCCGTAGCTGGCAATTGTGAGGGGAGGCGAATAGATCTATGTGTGGGCTTCCCCATTTCCCTGTTAGCACGTTGAAGATTTGTGTATCCAGTTTCCACTCGTGAGGATCCATGAGGTTTCTGCTTAGTTTGTCTGCCAAAGTATTTGTCTTTCCTGGCAGGAATTGTGCTTGCAGATGTACTTGATAAGTCAATGCAGTGTTCCACAAAGTCATGGCTTGCCTGCAGAGAGGGTAGGAATGTGCGCCTCCTTGCTTGTTTATGTACCACATGACTGTAGTATTGTCTGTCTATCAGTAGTTGTCCTGGATGAAGTAGGTTCTTGAAGGCTGTCGGGGCATTTTGTACAGTTAGCATCTCTTTTTGATTGATATGAAGATGCATTTGGTTTGCGGGCCATGTGTCCTGAATACATTTTCCTGCCCTGTGCGCACCCAGGCATAATCTGATGCATCTGTTGTTAGTGTCTGCCTGGCAGTGGGTAAGGTGAATGGCTGTCCCTTGTTGTGGTGACAGGCGTGTGCCCACCATTGGAATTCCTGTTTCAGGCAGGGAATGAGAGTAATTACCATTTCCAGGCTGTGGCAATGTTGAGTCCAAACACTTTTTAGATACCATTGTAGTTTCCTCATATGCAGTCTTGCATATGGAATTAGTAGAATGCAGGATGCCATGTAGCCCAGAGCCTGCAGAATTTTCCTTGCAGATAACTGGGTCTTTGTTGCCATGTCTTTGAAGTAAGAAGTCAGATGCCTTTGTTTGTCTGGCGTGAGATAAGCCATCTGGGCAGTTGTATTTAAGCTTGCACCCAGGAATATTATCTCTTGAGAGGTAACTAGTTTTGATTTATTTTCGTTTACTGTGTACCCTAGGCAAATTAGTAATCTTTTTACAAATGCCAGATGGTGTAGTAGAATATCTTTGTCCTTTGTTTGAATAAGGCAGCCGTCCAAGTAGGGGTATATTTGAATTCCTTTTTGTCTGCAAAATGCAATTACTGGTGCCAGATATTTTGTGAAGACCCTGGGTACAGTAGATAAGCCAAAGGGCAGTGCAGAGAATTGGTAGTGCATTGAGCCAGCTATGAATCTGAGGTATCTTCTGCAAGTTTGTCTGACTGGGACATGCAGGTATGCCTCTTTGAGGTCCAAAGTTACAAGCCAAGCCTTCTTGTCCAGCATGGGCAGAAGCTGCTGTAGAGTCAACATTTTGAATTTTGGGACGTCCATAAAAGTATTTAGTGTAGACAGGTCCAGAATTGGTCTCCAGGCTTTGTCCTTTCTTGGTACTAAGAAAAGTCTTGAGTAAAATCCTTGTCCCTGCTCTTGTTGTGGCACTGGCTAAATAGCCCCCATGTCCATGAGAGATGTAACTTGTTTTTGTGCCTCTTGCCATTGATTGCGTGGCAGGTCTGGCATACCTTTTGCCTTTGGAAGGGTGTGAAAGTGGAACCTGTAGCCATGAGAGAGACTATATTTAAGACCCATTTGTCCCGGGCGATCTTGTGCCAGTTTTGTGTAAAAAAAGTGCTAGCTTTCCCCCTACGGGTGCTGCCAAAAAATAAGTGCTTGGCATTGGCAGAGGGTAGTCATTGGGACTGTTTTCTATAAGGCTGTGATTTGTCTTCTCCGCTTTTGGAGGTAGAAGCACCCCGTTGTTTGGGCCTGTATGAGCCCTGGGGCTGTTGCCTGCCTCTAGGGCGTCTGAATCTGCCTCTTTGTGGTCTGTCTGACACTGGAAAGGACCAATTCTTAGAGGGCCAGTTCCTGCTAAATCTGGGTGGCTGTACCTGTAAGAAATCCTTTACTGTCTGCATAGATTTTGCCTTATCCTCCATTTAACACCTCCTCTGCCTTAACACCAAACAAAGTATCATGCTGTAATGCAGCATCCAATAATTTTGCTTTAACATGATCAGGCAGATTCTGTTCCTTTAACCAAGCATACCTTCTAATAACAGAACCTGTAACAGCGGCCCTGCATGAGGCCTCCAGTGAATCATAGCCACATTGCAAAGAATGTTTTCCCACTTGTTCAGCTGCATGCAATAAATCCTGCAAATCTTTGTTCTCAGTACATTTAGAATTTGTCACCATTTTTTGTTTTAACAAAGACATTAAATATTGCTGATATTTGAGCATATGGAACTGACAATTTAAAGCCCTTACAGCCAAGGTAGCAGAAGTGTAAACTTTTTCCCCCATCTGTCCAAAGCCCTAGAATCTCTGTCGGAGGGGACAGGGTTTTTGGCAGAAGCAGCCTTGACCCCTTTGGGACCCTGTGAGATGTTTCTGGGTCAGCAGCAGGGTTTTTGTAAAGAAATTTATGGGTATCTGGGACCCTGTAGTATCTGTCTGGCTTGACAGGGGCAGGAGGTAGAGAGTCTGGAGACAGGCCGGACTCTGAGAAAACATCATCTACTATGTCTAAGAACAGGGGGAATTGCAAGAGGTCTGTGCTGAGGAAGTAAAAGAAAGTCTCTAAGTCTTTTCTTGGAATAGGAATAATCCTGGCTCTCCCAATGGAAATGCTTCCTCATGGTATGCAGGGTTTCCCCAAAAGAATAGAATCTTCAGCATCAGAATCCTCATAGGGAGGAACAGAGTATCCCTGATCAGAAGAGGAGTCAGAGGAAATGGAAACCTGATCAGAGGGATCATATTCAGTGTCTTGCCTAGGCCTCTTATCAGGAGGGGGATGGGAACCCCTGATCAAAGTAATTAGGTCTTCGGCCATTTTGAGCATCTGTTTCTTAGGCATAGAAGCCTGTCCTGGAGAATGCTGTACTGGTTTCCTTGTCTTTAAAACTATTTTAGACTTTGTCTTGGATGCTGAAGTAGGCTTTATATAAAGTTGTGTAGGTCTGAGGACACCCTCAGAAGCCGATGCCTGCTCAGCGGCTCCGGACCCATCTGAGGGATTAATTTTCGAAGGACCAATACCTTGAGTATCCAGAGGCCTAGCTGTCTCCACGTGGGAGTCGGAGGCGGCCTGTGGCTCTGAGGTAGCGGGAGTCAGAGGCTGCGAAAGCGCCTCACTGAGTACCGGCGACTGGCCTAGAAGAGGCTTCGTCGTCAGTTTTGGACCTCGGATGCTTGTCCTTGTCTTTATCCTTGCGTTTTTTATGAATTCCAGTCATCGGTTGTTCCGACGGCATTACATAGTTAAACCTTCTGCCAAAATAATGAAAAGCAAAATCGTACCGACGCTTAATAGTGCGTTGATTAAATCTAGCACAAAACGGACAACTAGCAACATCGTGGTCAGGGCCTAGGCAAGGAATACAATAAGAGTGGAAATCCTTATGAGGCATTTTCTTCCCACAAGAAATAAAATTGTTAACTTTTTCTGACATCGGTCTGGAGCAAGAAAAAAAAAAGTTTCCCCAACGGGGCACTTAGCGTTATTGAAGACTTAGGATCTGAAATTCAATTTCGAAAATCTCAAGAGTCGGCCGACCGGCACTTGCGAACTGCTTTTGCTTCGGGCACCGCGCGGCAAGAAAGACTGAAGAAAATGGCGTTGGCTGCATCTTTTATACCCCTGGCGCACTGACGTCAGGGAAGAGGCGACCGCAACCGACGCCGGACCAGGACTTTGGAATTCTGACCGACTGCGGGTTGCCTGCCAACAGGATGACCCTAGTGTAATGACTGCAACACGGCTGATTCCAATGAAGTAGCAGTTCCAAAGTTAAACAGCATAAAAATGTTAAAAACATCCAAGAAAAAGACAAGACCTTTCACACCTATCCAGGTGCTTCTTCAGATCTAATAAAAACAGGTATAGAGTGCTGCTTAAATACACAGTTTCAGACCTACTTAAGGTCACATGACCCAAGAAGTGGGCCTTAAAGGAACAGTCATTTAAACCTTTCCCGCTGTCACTTTGTAACTGTAAAATCTATTTAGTTTCAAAAATTCTGTTTTAGTGCCGACATCACCACCTTTAACACTGACATTAAAAAGTTGTAGCACAATAAACTTAAAACTTATGAGCACTTCCAGCAACTAAAATATATGTTTTGACGTGCATTTCTTTTGTTTTCTAGACATATCATAAAGGTGTTCCATGTGCACACACTTTCAAAGCTCTGTTAGTTTTACCAACATAAAATATTTTACAAGCAGCATTCTATTAGTAATTCTTGGTTTCTTTTTAACAGGTTTATAGCACATTTTTTCTCAAAGAAGTATTGTTCTTAAAACAAAATTTAGGAGCCTCACCTAAAATAGTTTTGTTTCTATCATCACAAGAAAGGACATGCCAGTATTTTTAATAAATTTCAGAGACAGAACTAACATCACTTGAGAAGGTAATGCTCATTCTCAGTGTCTCCTTGTGACATCCTTCAGCTCTTAGCCTCTGGGTCTTGATGACAGAAATATGGTTTGGCCTGGGCATTCCTATTAGACATCATGAAAGGCCTGTAATGCAAAGATGAACACTTTCATTTCTAGAATACTGACGTGTACTAAGACCTTGTGCGGAGTCAAAGCCCCTTGGACTGTCTACCCTAAACAATGCCCAGTCTAGGGAAGACATGTCCGTGGTGACTATGACAATATGGAGAGGGACATGTAAAGTTCATTCTTCATTCAAGTTCAGCTGGTAGAGCAACCAACGAAGGTGCCCGAGACAGGCTCTTAAGATGCAAATGGGCTGAATCATGGATCCTTCCAAAAGAGACTACTGAACTCAAAAGTCTACTGTATACCCCACTTCCCTAATTAAACCTGGTAAAGGGCACAAGAATAGTTGATGCCATTAGATCAAGTACTGTGAAGATCAAAGTCAGTGCTGTGGAGTGATGACACTGGAGGGAGGCAGCATACTGGGGAAACTGAAATCTTTCTGGTGGAAGTCTGGCTAGTCTCATTATCATGCCCAGGTGGCACCAACCGTTAAGGACTCCATCTGTGACTTTGTAGTGCTCACTGTGATTCCGGAGGACAGACACAAGTAATATATATAAAACGTATTTAAAGAACCCAATGGTGGTGGAGACAAGGTGTCAGTGAGGCATGGAAAAACCTGAATTACACGTAATCTTAGGAGACCAGCTGCCATGCATTTTGTGAACATGGGGGGGTGGGGGTGGGGGGTGGGCTGTGTTGAGTCCACAGCGCAGGGCTCTGAACTGGTAATAACCTGCCCCTATCTGGAAGTGCAAGAACTTCCTGGAAGCCCTGTAATGTTTATGCCCATGTACACATGCTGGAAATCTAGAGAGAACACCCAGTCTCCTTCCTGAATGCAAAGGAGGACTGACTGCACCATGATGATCTGGAACTTTATTTTCCTCACAAATGCAATCAATGCACTGAGAGCAAGAGAGTCACCCATAAGTTCCTTGTTTTCTTAGGGACTAAAGACTCTGGAATAAATAAACCCTCTTTGGTCGGGAGGGTCATCTCATTTCTAAGGCTACCTCTCCTCTGGCTGCTGCCTTTTGTTGGGGTAGAACATCAGGAGAAACAGCAGTGGCTTGGGTGATGTCAAAAGGTTTATGTAGCAGCCAGTGGATACTTCCCCCGACCCATTTGTCTTGAGTTATGGCCAGTCACATTGGTAAGTGGAGGTACAAGGGATGCCAGACTGCCTCCAGTGATGGACACAGTTTGACAGGTCTTCAGGGGCACTGTTGCTACTTCCCTGGAGATGGGCCACAGAACCCCTGATTTTATGGATCAACTCCGCCTCTACAGCAGTATCCAAAAGAGAAACCTCCATGGACCATGACAGCCACCTTGATCACAGCACTACTCAAGCATTTTTTTTTTTTTTTAAAGCTAAAAGTTCTTGGCCTCCTGTCTGTTCCTTGCAAAGGAAGTTGTGAGACTGCAAACTTGAACTCAACAGCAAAGTGAGCCTTCCTCTCTTGTTCACTCTGGAGTTCAGTTACTTTAAGATTTTGCCCAAATAAAGAGGACTTAAACAGGGCAATGGACAAGAATGCCCTGAAGTTCTCTGCAAAATTGAATAGCATCTTATAGTAATGCCTGTTACAGCCACTATCACTGCTTCATCTACCACATTATGTAAAAGCCTCGTGTACAGAGAAGTGATTATACAAGCAGTTGCAAATGGTTTAAGCTGTTCATTGTGTGGAAACTGTTTCAGTGTTTATTTCCCCACCTGTTCACACTGAAAATGAGTAATAAGTACCAAGTAGTTTAGCAGCTAAACTACAAAAGTACCCAACTCAAAAGGTGCATTTCTCTATGCAGTCCACTGTCTGTGAATCCTTGTCTGGAGGTTACACAGCTGGACTCTCCTTTTTTGCGACTGCCACCACTACCACAGAATCCACAATGGCAGCCTTGCTCCAATGTGGCCCGTACTTGAGGAGTTTGGATGAATATGTATGGCTACTAAATGTAATACTTCATGTTCGCTTAAATGCTTGGTAGGGTTTATTATTTGAGTTTTCAAGTTGGCAGATGGGCAGTGTTAGTTATTTGGATATGGTTTGAGTACAGGATAGCAACACATCCATTTTTTCTGATATATGATCTAATCTTACACTGCCAAATGTATTAACTTTTATCTCTACTCTGTATAATTATCTTGTAGTTAATGTATGTACCTAATTTTTGTCTATATTGGAGCTTTTCTCCCCAGGACTCCATTGAAAACGGGTTCTTTTGGCCCAATGGACTATCCTGGTAAACCAACTGCAAATAAATAAATAAATAAATAAATAAATAAATAAATATCCTGGAGGAAGGATGTCCCCTGCCTCTGTAATCAAATGTGAACCATGTTTCTAATTGCTAATGCATCAAGTTCTAATTTGCAATTCAGCTGGTGCATATTAATATATACAGTGATTTACCAAATGTATAGGTCGAGTTAGCCTTTCTTGAAAGTGAGCTAACAAACTGTAAAATATACCCTTATTTGTATTGCCCGTGTCTTACAGTTTAAGTAGGTGTTATGTATTATTTGGCTTCCTTGGAAAGGGATTATCAAGTTCCAGCTAGCCCCTCTCTACAACCAAATCAATCATGCAAGTCTGGGAGAGAAGCCATCCAAGACATAGTCAACAGCAGACTAAAAGTTCTCTTGAAGGATCTCTTCCTTTGTATGTGTGGCGGGGGGTGGGGGTGGGGTCAACAGGCCAGGATTTCCTTTGAAGCATAAACGAAAGGATTTCCACAAACCTGGGGTCTTCTGGAGGGGATGGGGGATATCCTCCACTTTATCAGTAGACATGTCTGAAATGGGAGATTCTCGGGATGCTGGGGGGGGTGTCAATAAACCTGCTCTTGCTTGCGAGGGGAACCTCCTCCCGAAAAGAAGTAATCACAGAAAGTTGGACCCTACCAGTGCCTCTTAGTTTCATTCCACTGTGTGGGACAGAACAGACAGCTGAAGATCCAAAGACAGTACAGTCCAAGTGTATGATACTTTGCAGAGATCTACTAACCTTATGGGTTCCCTTGGTACTTGCTCCAGTGACAAAAGTCTTCAATACTGTAAAGACACCACAGGTGCCTTAACCTACAAAAGTAATTTTGCTTCAACTTTGTATTAAGCACCTGCAGCAGTTGGCACAAACCCAAACAACCCATTTTGGGCTTCAATGCAGATGTTGATACTTTTAATTGCATTGTATAGACTGGAGCTAATTTGGGACTGGATTAGTCAATGTCAATGACCTTTGGTCCAGATGTCTCTGACATAAAAGGCATCAAAACCAAGGGAGTTTGTGGTTGATGACATGAAATAAGATGAACAGAGGCAACCAGTAGATCACCCCCCTATATAAATAAGATTTGTGGGTCACATTTGGGTTGCATGGCTAGGCTTCCAAGGGCACCTAGTGATTGTTAGCCTAGTATACAGCTACAAACCTATGAAACCTACCAGGATCACCAAGAGCACTGAAACCCTCAGTGCCGAAAACAGGACCCATTGCAGGAGCAAAAGATGTAGAAGGTAAGGATTCTTCCAAAGCTACCTTTGATAGAGTGTGAGGAAGGTAGTACACCTAACTCTAGCTAGCCCTTAAAGGCTTGAACATCTGGTCCCAACCCACATTCAAAGAAGGGCCCAGCAGTGACCTGGTCAACATTACAGATATGATCAAAGGCAGACCACTCTCTAGGTACCAGTAAAGTTTCGAAGAAGAAACTACAGAGTCTTCTCTTAAGAGTGGAGCAAAGTCTCACCACAAAGACGACTTTCAGGACAGACTCGAGTCTTCTCTTTGATGTTGGAGCATCTAAAAGAAGAAACCTACTTCCTGGCTACTTTCAAATGATCTGCCTCAGGCAGACAACACACAGCTCAAACATGGATTAGGGATAGATTTTGTGCTTGCATCCTGAACACTTATGGATAAGGCCTCCAGTTATCATAAGTACAAAAAATACAAAAACCCAAAAAACAACTAAAGTTGGAATCAAAAATGGAAAGCAGTACTTATCCCTGATACTCCAATAAACACCTGAGCTAGAATCCCATCTATTGCATAAAGCTGCAAATGGGATCTGGAGAAGGCAGAGTCCAAGAACATTGTAAGAATTTGTGGAGAAGCTTGTACTAGGGAAATTCCTGTAGTACTATGTTAGAGATGGCAGCAGAACCCAGCCCAGACTATTGCAGAGTCCAGACTGGATTACAAGAGCTCTTAACTTTCACATGCCAACCCAATGTATTGTAATAAGTACCCATTCAAACACTTAAATATAATTGCTGTATGCGAGTAGAGCTGAGCTGTATACATTTTTTTAACAGCACACAAAACAAAGTTCCTAAAACAGGTAAGTAAAGAAAAAGTACAGTTTTGTACCTACCATAAATGTAGATGTTCGAGGATCCACATTGCTGCAGTCCTAACTATTGGGTAGTCCGCTGTCCAGTCGGCCCGAATACCAAAGTATATGGCTGACGTTGGTCACGGCGCATTAGCCTGACGTCAGTACGTCAGGGTACTAATGCGCATGACCAACGCCATATCCTCAGTCTTTTCTTGCCCCAGATGTCAGAAGACCCTAAAAAGACAAGGCCAAAACCAAAACACACCAAACATACCTGCACCAAAAACATATACAATATATACAAAGGTACCAGAATATAATCTCACCTACACAACCACCCCTAAACACAGAGGGAAGGAGGGAGGGTAAATTGGACTGCAGCAATGTGGATCCTCGAACATCTACATTTATGGTAGGTACAAAACTGTACTATGTTCTTCATTCCACATTGCTGCAGTCCTAACTATTGGGTAGAATCCCAAAGCAGAGGTAAGGGAGGCTGGCAAATCATAAGGAAGCAGGAGCTGATAACATGCCTTGCAAAATAGCTGTGGCAAAACCAGCCCTAGACTTAGAGTAGAGAGGAAGGTGGTAATGCTTAGAGAAAGTATGCACTGAACTCCAAGTATCTGCCTTCAAAATATCCTTAGTTGCCACCCCCCTTAGAAATGCTGTTGAAGTGGCAGTAGCCCTAGTGGAATGAGGCCTAATCCCAGCTGGAATCTCTGCCATGATGGGAATAACAAAAAGCAATGCAAAACCCAATCCACCTAGAAATAGTTTGTTTTGACACAGGCTTGCCCTGTGAACTCAAAGCAAAAGAAACAAACAACTGCTGAGACGTTCTAAAATCCTTAGTCCTGCTTAAAAAATAACGCAATTGCCTGTGTACATCTAAAGTGTGCAAAATCTTTTCCCCTTTATTTTGGGGATCTGCATAGAAAGTAGGCAAATGAATAGTTTGGTTTAAAGCCACACTAGAAACCACCTTAGGCATAAAGGAAGGATTAGTACGTAATGATACCCTATCCTTATGGAAAATCAAAAAAGGCTCAACCGCCATAAGGGCCTGTAACTCAGAAACCCTTCTTGCAGAAGTAAAGGCCAACAAAAAAGCAGTCTTCCATGACAAGTATTTCAGGTCAGCAGTAGCTGCAGGCTCAAAAGGTTGTAGAGTAAGTTTCTCCAACACAAAATTGAGATCCCAAGCAGGAGTAGGAGCTCATTGGGGGTCTTATATTCTTTGCCCCCCTAAGAAATTGCTTGAATAAAGGATGTGAAAACAATGGGAAGTCACAATCATAGTGAGCTGAAATTGCTGCAGCATGAATCTTAATGGAAGAGAAAGACAAACCTTTGTCCAATAACTCAGTAAGATATTAAAGAGCCACACTCAAATTAGGCTCCGAAATCTCCAAATTCTGCGCCGAGTCCAAAATAAAAATCTCTTCCATTTTTCTGCATACACTTTCCTTGTACTAGGTCTTCTGGCTTCCATCATCACATTTAAAACTTGTTGAGGAAGTTGAGACCTGCTGTCTTTCAAAACAGAATATGCCAGGCTGTTAGATGAAGAGTTTGAAGCTTGACATTGAGCAGATGACCGTCCCTCTGAGACAATAGATGTGGAATCAAGGGTAAAGGCCATGGAGGCTTCCTTACCAGACTCCTCAGTAATGGGTACCAGTGCTGCCGAGGCCAATCTGGAGCTATTAAAATCATCCTTGGCTTGTCTTGTCTGACCTTTAGAAGCACCTTTGGGAGAAGAGGCAGAGGTGGAAAAGCATACACATGAAGATTTTTCCAACTGAAAGAAAGAGCATCCACTTTCCAAGCTGTGTGATGAAATCCCTTCGTGCAAAACTTTGGCAGTTGGTGGTTTAGTGGAGAAGCGAACAGATCTATGTCTGGAGTTCCCCATGACACTGTCAATTTCTGAAATACATGAAGATCCAGTTTCCACTCGTGGGGATCCATGATTTGTCTGCTTAACACATCTGCTAAGGAGTTCTGTGCTCCCGGCAGAAACCTTGCCTGAAGAGTTAGTTGCAAGCTGAGCGCAGTCTCCCATAAAATCATTGCTTGCCTGCACAATGGGTAAGAATGTGTTCCCCCTTGTTTGTTGATGTACCACATGACAGTTGTGTTGTCTGTTAGAATCAACACCTGCCCTGGAAGAAGTAACTCCTTGAAAGCCATTAATGCAAACTGGACTGCTAACATCTCTTTCATGTTGATATGTAGATGCTGTAGTCTGGCAGGCCACTTGTCTTGTATCCACTTTCCATCCAGATGAGCTCCCAAGCAATGTCTGAGGCATCTGTCGTTAGAATCTGACTTGCCTCTGGCGGGTCACAGAGAGTCCCTTGTTTAGGTGACATTCCTGAGCCCACCACAAAATTCCTTTTGAATGCAAGGTATTATTTGAATGACAGTGTCCAAATCCTGGCAGTGCTGTGTCCATAGATTTTGAGATACCATTGTAGCTTCCTCATATGCAGTTTGGCATTGGGAAGCACCAGAATACAAGATGCCATGAACCCTAAGGCTTGAAGGACTGTCCCTGCAGTCAGCCCGGACTGAAGAGATAAGTGATGGAAGTAACTGGAAAGATTCTTTTGTTTGTCCGGGTTAGAAAGGCCATCTGGGCTGCTGTATTCAGTCTCACACCCAGAAAGCACATGTCTTGAGAGGGTACTAGACTGGACTTTATTTCGTTCACAGAATACCCTAGGCATCTTAGCACTGCTATGACATATTCCAAATGCTGTAGAAGATCTTCCTTTTCTTGAGCCAGAATCAGGCAGTCGTCCAAGTAAGGATAGATTTGAATTCCTTTTAACCTGAAGTAAGCTATCACTGGAGCCAGAACCTTTGTGAATACTCTGGGCGCAGTAGATAAGCCAAAGGGCAATGCAGAGAACTGATAATGAGAATTTCCAGCGCGAAAGGCGCAGATACTTGCTGCAACTTAGTCGTATAGGCACATGAAGGTAAGCTTCCTTGAGATCTAAAGTTACCATCCAGTGATCTTTGCCCTGAAGTAAGCTATCACTGGAGCCAGAACCTTTGTGAATACTCTGGGCGCAGTAGATAAGCCAAAGGGCAATGCAGAGAACTGATAATGAGAATTTCCAGCTCGAAAACGCAGATACTTTCTGCAACTTAGTCGTATAGGCACATGAAGGTAAGCTTCCTTGAGATCTAAAGTTACCATCCAGTGATCTTTGCCCAGCAGAGGTAAAAGCTGTTGTAACGTCAACATTTTGAACTTTAGAATGTCCAGATAAGTGTTGAGGATAGATAAATCCAAAATTGGTCTCCACATGTTCCCCTTCTTTGGTACTAGGAACAGGCGAGAAGAAAATCCTAGGCCCCTTTCTGGCACAGGAACTGACTGAATGGCTCCTATTTGGAGTAACAGAGAAATTTGTTTGCGAGCCCCTGTTCTTTGTAGAGGAGGAATGTCTGGCATGCCTTTGAAAGGAGGCAAGGTATGGAAATAAAACCTGTAACCGTGGTGAATGATATCCAGAACCCATTTGTCTTGGGTAATTAAATCCCAATTGTCTGTGAAAAGAGACAGTCTTCCTCCTAGAGGTGCCGCCAGGCGAGAAGGTACTGGCAGCTGAAAGGCAGGTCAGTGGGTCTGCTTACGAAAGGACAGACCCTGCCCTCACCAGAAGTCTGAGCAGGTGAACTCCCTGTTCTAGGCCTAAAAGAACCTTGAGCTCTGCCCCTACCACGTGTAGACCTACCCCTAGACTGGGAATCATAAGCAGGATAAGTCCACCCCTTAGTAGGCCAATTTCTACTAAACTTCGGAGGCTGCACCTGCAAAATCCTTAACAGTTTGCATAGACTTAGCCTTGTCCTCCATTTTCTTTAAAACTGCTTCCACAGGCGAACCAAACAACACATCAGACTGTAAAGGAGCATCCAAAATCCTTGTCTTAACATGCTCAGCTAAGTTCTGATCTCTCAACCAGGCGTGCCTATGAAGAACAGAACCAGTGGCAGCCACCCTGGAGGAGGCCTGCACAGCATCAAAACCACATTGCAAGGAATGTTTACCCACTTGTTCAGACACATGAACTAAATCCTGCAACTCTTTACACTCAATACCTTCCGCCAGAGCATCCACCTTAGATTTCAACTGTGAAAGAAGATAATTCTGATATTTTAACATGTGAAACTGACAATTCAACGCCCTCATGGCTAAAGCGGAAGAAGTATACACTTTCTTTCCCCATCTATCCAAAGCCCTTGCCTCTTTATCAGGAGGGACAGGATTTTTAACAACTGAGGCCTTCACCCACATTCAAAACAGGAGGTATAGCTAAAGGCCTATGCTGGGGTAAAACAAGAATTCCCTAAGCCTTTTCCTGGAATCAGAGAAATCTTGACCTTCCCATTTAAAATGCTCCCTCATGGAATGCAGAGTCTCTGAAAATGAAAAATCCTCAGGAGGAGAAGCTGAAGGAGTAGAATCATCCACATCAGAATCAGAGTAAGGAGGGAACTCCTGCAAGTCGTCAGCCGAAGACTCAGAAGCCTCCGAGCATCGCTCAAAACTCTCCAACTCAGGTTCCACCCTAGGCCTCTTATCAGGAGGGGGCAAAGAACCCCTAATCATAGTAATCAAATCCTCTGCCATTTTAAGCATATGTTTCTTAGGCAAAGACCCTGAAGCACTAGGAGAAACCCCCACTGAAGCAAAACTTGGCCTGCCCTCAAAGAAGCCTTGGAAACAGAAGAGGAGGCTCTAACCACCTTAGGAAGAGAAGGAAGAACAGCCACCTGAGAAGCCCCCTCAGCCTGGCCTACTTCCTGAGAGGATACATCCTGTAACAGTAAAAACTCTCCCTGAGACTCCAAAGAAACACCTGGCAAAACCTCCGGCTCCAGTGAGCCCTCTAAAGAACCGACGTCTGGGACTGTCGGTTCTTCCACTCTAGGCTTTGCTGTTTGCGTTTTTTTTTTTTTTTTTTTATAGCCGAAGCCGGCGTCGGAGCATCCGACGGCATTTTATAATTACAACGCTTCCCAAACACTAACCTGGCACAGTCTAACCTTCTCTTAATAGTGCGTTTGTTAAATCTAGCACAAGAGCGGCATCCAACAACGTCGTGCTCAGGCCCTAAACAAGGTATACACAAAGTATGGTAATCCCTATGAGGTATCTGGTTCCCACAAGAAATACAGTTATTCACTTTTTCTGACATCCGGTTAAATACTGAGGCAAGAAAAAAACAAAATATTCTAACGGGTACTTAGCCAACTTTGATTCGGTCTGAAACTCTGGCTTCAGAAACTTTCAGAACGCCAACCTGCACTCGCAAAATTGCTTCTGCATCGGACCATGCGGCAAAAAAGACTGAGGATATGGCGTTGGTCATGCGCATTAGTACCCTGACGTACTGACGTCAGGCTAATGCGCCGTGACCAACGTCAGCCATATACTTTGGTATTCGGGCCGACTGGACAGCGGACTACCCAATAGTTAGGACTGCAGCAATGTGGAATGAAGAACATCGACATTTAACCATTACTAAAAATAACTCCACTTGAAGTTTTGGTTTCCTTCCCCCATACATACACTACATCTCCTCCTAAAAGTTGTGTATAAAGTATGTTGACAAGATGCACTGTACACAAGAAAAAGGGACAAATCTCAAGCAAGACATTGTTCTTCCTTTATTGTCACTAGTGCATGTAATTTTTACACTGGCTGTGGCAGTGCTACATGACTTCTCATTTTAACAGCTTGTTTATTTTAGACTGAACTCTGCGGATACTGTTTGCCTCCACCCTTACCATTAACCTTACATCCTCCCCTGTACTGGTCTCCACCCTTAACATTAACCTTGCATCCTCCCCTGTACTTGTTTACAGAGTTTGTCTCACAAACTACTTTGAGGACCTTCAGGATGCTTCAGAATGCCTTACCAAGTTAATCTGCTTGTTAAAGAAATCCCTTCAGCCTAGAATATGCCTTTCCTTGAAGATGGAAGACTATCACAGTAACATAGACCTATGTCACTCTACACAGAGTCCCAGCCCTAATGAAGTTTCTTGGAGTCTACACCAGTTAATCACTTATTTTAATCCCATGATTTAAAATTCTCTTTCATTATTCATGATAAAATAGGTCTTTATTCATCAAAAGTAAATTTCTGTGCAGCACTACGCAATGGTATCATACCTCTCAACCTCTTAACGTAAATGTGGACAAAGCCAAATTAATGGGAGGATAAAGGCCCAAAACTAGGGACAAATTTTAAAATACTGATCTTATAAAATTAGAAAGTTGATAGAATAGGGTTGGGAGGGTGGCCTAATGGTTAAAGTGTTTGCCTTACAAAAACAAGGTGCAGGGTTAGACTCTCACAAGGGATAATTGGCTAGGCTTAGAATGGCTTGCAAGGGCAGTTAGCCTAGTACTAATCTATGAACCTATCTATTGTGTTAGCATACATTTTCTGAAGGATATAGGTTCATAGCTTCATACTAGGCTATCTGCCCTAGGGCATTTATAAGCCTAGCCAGAGTGTGTTTGGCTTTCGCCACCCATTTTGAATTAATTTTGCTATGCCCTTTTTCAAGGTTAGTATACTGTGCCTCTAACAGTGACACAGAAGTGATACCTGGGGTAAACCTATGATCCCACATCCACTCATCAAGATTCCTCTTGAAGAGAGGAAATGAGGGACTCTGCCTAACCTGGACTGGGATTTTATTCCAGAGTGAAGGGAGCCTCTGGGTTATGAATCTGTCCCTCCAGCATGTCCTATTTATTTCAGTGCTGAGGTTCAAGTCTCTCGAGCACGTAGCTCGATGGGAGTTGGATTTTCTGAGGTGCAGCATGTCCACTAATTCCGGGTTGGACATGGCTTTATACATCAGGCACAGACCTCCTCTGAGCAGGCGGTATGCCACTGAGTAGAGCTGGAGTTTCTTTAACCGGGCAGCATATGGCATCTGTTTGAGCCCTTTGATCCTCTTGGTGAGGTACTTTTGGGGTCTTTCCAGTTGCTGCAGGTGTCTGGCAAGGTACATCCGAAAAGGGGCATTGTACTCAATTATGGGCCTGATGAGGGATGAGTAAAGAGGCACGATGACCTCCCCTGATCTAGATGTGAATCCCTTCATGATTAGGTGGGCTATATAAAATGTTTTTCTAACCACTTTGGCCACGTGGTTGTCAAATGAGAGATTGCTATCAACTTGGGTCCCCAGGTCCCTAATTACTTCTTCTGTACTTAATGGATTACCACCTATGTGGTAATTTGTGGGCACTTTGTTTTTGCCAAAGGGGATGACTATACACTTTTTGGCGTTTAGCTTGAGGCCATGGCTCTGGCACCAGTTGTCTGTTTCTATGAGGCCCTTTTGGAGGATGCCTGCGTCGGCTGGAGAGTCGATTATAGCGCCCAGTTTGCAGTTATCTGCGAACTTGGTCAGCCACAGTCCTTCCGTGTTGGCCTGTACCTCCGAGAAATATATACCGAACTGGAGAGGTCCCAGGACTGAGCCTTTTGGGATGCCACTTGTAACTGGTTTGGAGTCGTCCTTTTCTGGTTCGGTCCAAGTTTTGGGGCTGAAAAGCATGGTATGAGGTATAACCTGGTAGTGCTGGGGTGCTCTCGGGAGCCTTGAACCAGGTTTCTGTTACTGCACAGATATCGATGTTCTCCATGCTAAGGAGAGTTTCGAGTGCATGCATTTTGAGGTTTAGACTTCTGGCATTGAGTAGCATTACTAAGAAGTTATGTACTCACCATAACGTTCCATCTGAGTAGGTAGCTTCATTTGTCTGCAACCTGTGGGTCTTGGATCCGATATCGGATCAGAGATGGCAACTTGTTTCAAGCTAATGGATCCGAGCTCCTAGCTCCTCCCCTCACCCATAATCCCCTGCTAACCCTCCATGACCTCAGATCGAGTTTGCCCCTCAATATATACCCAAAACGGGTATCCAACTAAGACAGATCCAAAGAAGGCCAGGGGGAAGGAGGGGGGGATGATTGCAGACAAATGAAGCTACCTACTCAGATGGAACATTATGGTGAGTACATAACTTCTTAATCTGAAGTAGGGAGTTGATTTGTCAGCAACCTGTGGGACAGAGTCCCCAGCTACCTGAACCTTGGGTGGCCATCATGGAAGGATACTGCGAAGCACCGCAGAGCCAAAGGATGCTCTCCCTCTAGAAATCACGTCCAGTTTGTAGTGGTTAATAAAGGTATGAGATGAAGCCCAAGTGGCTGCCGAACAAATATCATCCAATGGGACTCTAGACTTGAAGGCCGCAGAAGTAGAGATGGAACGAGTGGAATGTGCACGAACTCCTTCAGGTGCGGGTCTCCCAGAGGCTTGGTACGCTAATAGGATACATTGAGAAATCCAGCGTGATAGAGATACTTTTGATATTGCTTAGCCCAAATTAAATTTGGCAAAGGAAACGAACAGCTGGTCGGATTGTCTATGACCAGCTGTTCTATGAGTATAAAAGCAAGCTGCCTATGAACATCTAATGAGTGCAGCTTGTACTCTCCTTTATTCTGATAGTTAGGGAAGAAAACCGGTAAATTTATGGATTAATTTATATTGGTTTCTGATGCTATTTTGGGAAGAAAAGAGGGACTGATCCTGAGGTACACTCTGTCCGGGTGAAAGATCAAATAAGGAGGCTTCACCGAAAGAGCTTGAAGCTCCGAAACTCTTTTAGTAGAAGTGATGGCTACAAGGAATGCTGTTTTCCAGGACAAGAATTTTGAGATCTACTGAAGCAGCGGGTTCAAAAGGTGGAGAAGTCAAGGCTTGAAGAACTAGTGAAAGATCCCACGGTGGTACGGCTTCTTTTATAGGGGGTCTAAGCAAAAAGGTGCCCTTGAGAAATGTCTTACACAACTTGGCCGACATCAAAGGCCCTGTATCATGTCCCACATGGTAATGTGAGATGGCTGCCAATTGCACTTTGACAGTTGAGCAACTAGCGCCTTCCTGAAAAAGTTCGGTTAGGAAGTCTAATATGGACGGAAGAGGAGCCGTAAAGGGATCTAGATTATGATGTTCCGCCCAGATGGAGAAACGTTTCCATTTACTGCGGTACACTTTCCTGGTGGAGGGCTTATGCGCTGCCACAAGGATGGCTTTGACTGGTGAAGAGATACTGGGAGTCCTAACTAGGAGTGGAACTGGAGCAACCAAGCTGTCAGTTTCAGATTGTCCAGATTTGGGGTCGGTAAGTCCGACGGATGGGAGATTAGATCCGGACTGGGATCCAGAATCCAAGGAGGATTCACTAGGTGAGACCACAGGTAAGGGAACCAAATTTACCGAGGCCAGAATGGGGCAATGAGGATCATCCTGCTCCCCAACCGCGAGGCTTTCTGTAAGAGTTGCAGCATCAGGGGTAGAGGAGGATATGCATAAAGTAGACCGGGTGGCCAAGCATGCACCAGAGCATCTCTTGGAGTTTCCCCTGGAGGGGGAATCAGAGCAAAGAAATTGCCGCATTTGGTGTTTGAGGGAGAGGCAAAAAGATCGCAGCAGGGTTGCCCCCATATTGCGAATATCTGCTTCACTACTAGTGGATTGAGAGACGACTCGTACGGGGTAAGAAGGGTGCGACTGAGTTTGTCCGCTAGGATGTTGGTCCACCCCGGAATGTGCGTTGCAATCAGAAAGCGGTTGGTGGAGATCACCCATTCCCACACTCTCATGGCTTCGCGGCATAGAGGGTAAGATCTGGTTCTCCCCTGTTTGCAATTCAGTCGGACAACATGTCGGTTGTCTGGTACATCAACAATCGTTCCTATGGGGAGGAGATTCTGAAGTGCTTGCAACGCGTACAGCACCGCTCTCATCTCCAGAACGTTGATATGCAGGGAGGTCTCTGTATCGTTCCACATGCCTTGGACCGTCCTGCCTGAATAATGTCCCCCACCCGAGGCGGGAGGCGTCCGTGGTCACCGTGACGAGAGGGGGAGAGGTGCAGAAGGGACGGCTCGTATGGAGGTCCAAAGCATGGAGCCACCATAATAGAGCCCTCCTGCAAGCCTTGCTGATAGCAATGGGGTGGTGAAGAGGAAGGGACAGAAAGGACCATTGCACTAGAAGGGTCCATTGCAGTACCTGCATGTTCAGATGGGTGCATGGAAGGAGCGTTATCGCTGCCGCCATGGAGCCCAGTGCCCTCAGGACCAATTCCGCTGGTGGGGTCTCGGATTGGAGGATAGCCCGCACATGGAGTTGCAAATTCCGAAGTCTCTCGGATGTTAGAAAGGCTCGTAGCTCTCTGGTGTCTATTCTGGCTCCTATGAATTCTATGGCTTGTGTCGGGGCCAGAAGGGATTTGTCGGCATTGATGGTGATGCCTAACTGTGGGGCTAGGCGGAGAAAGAAATCTCTGGCTGAGCAAAGTAGATGCCTCGTTGGGGCGGTCAGGAGCCAGTCGTCCAGGTACGGAAAGACCTGGAGTCTCAGGTGGGCCGCAATCACTGCTAATACCTTGGTGAACACCCTGGGGGCTGTGGTGAGGCCAAAGGGAAGGACCCTGAACTGGTAGTGACTGTCTCCCAGCCAGAAGCGGAGGAACCTCCTGGATCGTCTGTCCATTAGAATGTGGTAGTACGCATCCTTGAGGTCTATAGAGCACATCCAATCATTCTCCCTTAGAAGGGGGAGAATAGATTGAAGAGTGACCATTCGGAATTTTTCCTTGGTTACCGACAGGTTCAAGCGGGAAAGGTCTAGAATCGGTCTCAAGTCCCCAGTCTTTTTTGGCACCAAAAAGAACCTGGAGTAGAACCCTAATCCGAGCTGGTCTTGGGGGACGGGCTGGATGGCTCTTTTTCTTAGCAGCTGCTGAATTTCTGCGGCTGCGGCCTCCTTCTGATCGGGTGGTACATCGGGGAGGTTCTTGAATTTGGGGACATGAAGTAATGGTATTTTGTACCCTCTGGATATAATTCGAAGCACCCAGCGGTCTGTCATGGTGGACTCCCATGCCGCTAGGTGCTCCGAGAAGTGACCCCCGACTGCCTCCAGAGTGGAGCAGTCGGGCAATCCTTCAGGGCTGCTGCGTGGGCTGTTCAGAGAAAGGTTCTCTGGACCCAAAGTTTCTCGGAGCCCCTCTGCCCCTGGGGCGGCATCCTCCCTGTCCTCTGCCACCGAAGGACTGGTTGTCCGGAGCAGGTTGGGAATGTTGCGATTTCCGGAACCACATCTTCTTCTGACCCTTTTGGTTCTTCGAAAAGGACCGCTGGGGAGCAGAGAAGCGGACTCCAACGGCAGACAATGTCTTCCCGTCTTTCTGGCTCTGGACAAGTGTCTTGCGAACCGTTTTGCCAAACAGGGCAGAACCATCGAAAGGGGCGTTTGCAAAAGACGCTTTAAAAGGCTCCGCAAAGTCACAATGACTGAGCCAGGCCTGACGTCTCATGACTAGGCCTGCTCCGCTAGCCCTAGCGGCTCCCTCGGTGGCGTGGGACAATAGCCGCATAGAGGTATTTGAAATTGATCTCAGAGTGGCCATTCGGGTGGAGTACAATTGTTTGTCCTCTGCCGACATGGACTCAGGGGGGGGGGGCAGCGTATTCTTTGATAAGATCCCGCTGCATCCTAACGACATGTGCCATATAGTTCAGAGACCTTACCGAGAAGGTCGCTGAACTAAAAACTCGCTTCCCTAAGCGGTCCATCGAGCGGGACTCCTTGCTCGGTGGATGGACTGAGGGGCTCTCCTGAGTTAGTTCCCTCTTCATAGCTGCCGCCGTCAACATGGCATCGACGGGGGGACCCTTGCTCCAGTGCGACCAGTCTGAGGGGGGACTTAGTATTCTGTCCGGGTGTTTTGGTATTGGCTCCACGGTGTCCGGATCCTTCCACGACCTGGTGGTAAGGTCCACCAAGGGGTCGGCCGGAGGGGACACCCAAGAGGTAGACGGGCCTGCTTCGAATGCCTCCAGAAACACGGACTCGTCGGAGGAAGACTTGGGGGCAGACCACCCACCTCTGATGCTCAGCATCTCCATGATGTCTCCAAAGGAGACATCTTCAGGGGGTGATCTTGGGGAGCCTTCCCCTTCCTCCAAGTCCGTGTCCTCAGTTAAGGACTCAGGGGAGTCCACATGCCTCCTCTTGCACTTATGCTTGCGGGGCACTTCCTCGGGGGGGCTGTCCGAGGAGGCCTCGCCAGCAACATCCTGTTCCAATGGAACCATCTGGGACATTGAAGCAGGCTGTCCCTTTGGCCGGGTGATGGAAGCCTGGCCCAGCAGAGAGGATGTGCAGGGTGGAGCCGAGACAAGGGCCGGGGATCCGGATGCTCTCAACAGAGCCCTCTCCACAACATCGAAAGCCGAGGGGGAACCACTCTCTCTGGGCTCCGAGAGTCAGCTCCCACTCGGATCCGATGAAGGGATCGGAACCGGCGCCGAGACCATCGGATCTGAAGGATCAGTGTGCTCTGACCTGGAAGGAGCCGAAGGCACACTGAATCCCTCGGATCCGAAGCTCGGGCCACGGCTCCGAGAGGTCAGATCCAACAGGCTCAAGGGCAGAGTCGGATCCGAAGTACCAAGTACTGTCGGCGCCGACCCACCCCCGGCTCCAATGCTGCTCGGCTCCGAACCCGGATAGCGGGTCGGAGGAGCAATAGGATGGAAAAAAGGTGTCGAGCTCCCCCCCGAAGGGGGGGGGGGAGGCAAGAGCACTCCCATCTGCAGCTGGGCCTGGATGAACCTTCGCATCATCCGGTCCAAGTCTGCATCGGACATACTGAAAGTCGATCTCGAAGAGGTCACCGAGGCAGGCCTGGAATGCCGCCTCGATGACCTCGATGGAGATCGGGCCTCCTCCTCCTTGGGCCCTGGGGAGAAACAAGGGGATCGGAGCCAAGGAGGAGGAGACCTAGAAGCAGTGGAGGGAGAAGCCCGCTTAGCTGGCGGGGCCGAAGCGGAGGCCTCGGCCCGCCGCTTGTGGTGCTTCTCCCTCAGTTTCTCCCTCCTGGCCTCCCTGTCCTCCGGCGCTTTAGCGGGAGTTTGAGTCCCGGCCGAAGGAAGGGGGGCAGGAATGGCAGCAACCACAGCCTGTGGTGGAGCCACGGGAGCAGCAGAGGCCGGAGCTGAGTCTGGGGGTAAAAGTCCCGCCAAGACCAGCTTCGACCTCCGCTCTTTCAGTGCCCTGGGGTTGAACGCTGCACAAATGGTACAGCCTGAGGTGAGGTGCTCAACCCCAAGGCACCGAACGCACCGAGTGTGGCCATCAGCCGGGGAGAGTTTATGGCCACACTCGGTACATTTAGAAAAAATGGCTTTGGGGCCTCAGCCATACTTAAAAGAAAAGGTAGTGTCACACACACACACACACACACACACACACACACACACACACACACACACACCCCAAAACACAACACACACACACTCTCCAACAACCAGCGAGGGGAGGGAAAAACTAATTAAAAGAAAAATATTTTTACACTACAGGGAACCCAACACTTACACACTTTATATTTTTGTAAAAAAAGAAGAAAGTTGACAGAAAAATCACACTTAACTGACAATTACTAGTCGAGCTCACAGGAATCCAGCTATCCACAAGCGCGGCAAACTAGATCTGGGGTCATGGAGGGTTAGCAGGGGATCATGGGTGAGGGGAGGAGCTAGGAGCTCGGATCCATTAGCTTGAAACAAGTTGCCGGCTCGGACCCGATATCGGATCCAAGACCCACAGGTTGCTGACAAATGAACTCCCTACTTCAGATTCTTAGTTTCTTATCCCTTGAAGTCATTATTTAGTGACTTCAATCAGCAATGAACACATGTGGCAAAAAATCTGGCCACTTTAGACGTGTAGTCATGTCACTCCTTCCAGCCCCCCCCCCAAATGTTACTCTTGTTATAGAGCTGAAAAGCATCTTTGCTTAACATTATGAACAGTGTACAACACTCATAACACACTATCACACAACAGAGTGAATCTTCAGCAATTAAAAGATGACCTGCAGTGTCAAAACCTCACCCTGGCACAGATTACGTCACATCATCTGTGAAACACTGAAAACTGTGCAGTCCCCAGTTTAAAACCTAGCCATCAGCATTCAAATCTAAACAGCATAAATCAGACATTAAGAGTCAAGAATGCCTTATTCCAAATAACTGATATACATCAGCAAGTAGTGAAGTGAAAATGAACAATGACATCTGTGGGCTTCATAAGTGTCAAACTTTTTTTTAAATTTGTTCTGCCAAAAACATGCATGCAAATTTGAACCACCTATGACCACATGACACACAGCAACAAAAAATAAAACAAATTAGAGAGAAGGAAGTGTTCATATTTATAATGTGTTTTGAAAAAAACAAAAAAAAAAAAGGTTTAGATACACTAAGGCAAAACTGCATAGGCACACTGGCAAATGGGATAGGAGGTAGCTGGCAAGAAGGTCCAGGAAATGGAGATGATGGGAGATGGAATGAAGATGCAACAATCTACAGTATCAAAGAAAGACAATGGAAGGGTGTCCAGTCTGTGGCTGGATATAACTGATTTAAGAGACTTGCCAATATGATCTCCGTTTACTTTTCTTTTACCATTCTTTTGAGAGGGTAGGCTCACCTAGTCCTCAGAGTCCTTTTACAGTGTTGACCTGGGGAAGTATAAAGTATTTGGAAAGAAGGACTTCACCAATCTTAAGTGACCTGTGGGACTTCTCCATCTGAAAATACAAGCTGGAGTTTAGTTTAACAGCTCACAGGTGGCATGTCACAAATGCAAATATTCACCTCTCAAACAGACATACATGTTGTACTATATTTCCATTATCAGAAT
Source organism: Protopterus annectens (assembly GCF_019279795.1). Taxonomy (NCBI): domain Eukaryota; kingdom Metazoa; phylum Chordata; order Ceratodontiformes; family Protopteridae; genus Protopterus; species Protopterus annectens. The sequence goes on from NC_056740.1 coordinate 245,531,100, forward strand.
ATCCAGCTGTAAGGAGGGAGGACTAACCCTTGACCTTTTGATTTTCAAACATCAGTGATCAGCTGAATGAAGCCTAATACAGTAAACTCTCAGTTAAGTGGCACCCATGGGGACTGGCAGATGCTGGATAACTGTAGTTTCTGGTTGCTTGAGAGTTATCATTAAAAAAAGGCCTGACCCTATACTATTTGTTTGGTTTGACTTTATTACTATGTTCTTTTTTAAAACTCTCAAAACTGTGAATACAGAAATCCAGACATGCCTCATACAATGCAAAGCAAACTAAACATTGCTGTAAAAAAGGAATGGTGGCTAAAGGCATGGTGAGTTAAGAGCGAAAATATTTGTATATTGAATGGAGGCAGTGAAGATAGGCTGCATGAAAAACTAGTCAACAACAACTTAAGTTAAATAACTATCTGATTCTGAGGGTGGAGGGTTAACTACTTATTGCAAAATAAAATATAAAAAAAAAATAAATAAATAATAGTTGGCACATTCCAAGAGCACTGCTAAAGAATTCTCCCAATCTTGTAATTCTGTTAGAAGCTGCTTTGTGAATACAGTGTCTAGTTCTATTACTATCTCAATGCACATGGCCAGTGCTGCATTTTTTTAATTTTTTAACACAGTGAAACTCAGCAGGCCTAAATGTCCGTTTTCATGGGTGAGCAACGTTTAGAGACTTGTTCACAGTTGCACAGTATGCATTTGAAGGCTGTAGTAATCAAATTTAGGACAATATAGTACAATATCGTGCTTTAACCCACAAAGCCATGTTGCCATATCTCGTCTCCACTTTCTTCTATACTGCACTCATATTTTTTACTAATATAATTTGAAAGGGTCAAATCATTTGGCTCATTTTTAAGAAAAAAAATAACCTTTTACATTACAGACCTGGCAGACTGGGGATAAAAATTTCTGCAAGATCAACTTCAAGGGTCCATGTGTCCCTGAGCAACCGCTCACATTACAAAAACAATTCGTTAGTGTTATGAAACAGATGGCAATGTTCTTCCCAAAAGTCATTTTCACTCATTTTCAAAATGGACTAGCAGCAAGATGGCTAGAACTACTTTAGTTACTGAAGGCAGACTGATGAAATAAGCGAAAATGTTCAGAGTGCATCAGATAAAAGATGTACAACATTGTTTATAGTTTTATGACCAGACAATCACAATGGATATCCTTTAAATTTTTCATATTTATTTCTGAAGCTGGGAACAACTTGAACTATTTTGAAAATGCTGGGCAAAAGTTGTTTTATCAATGAGATCAGTCTACCTGCCCTGCAACAGCAATGGTACTGAATTATCTTCATTTCTTGAGATTATATACATCAGTGACAGCGCTGATATAACACAAGCTGAACTATGTTTGAATCCCTTCATTCCAAATTACATACCACTAGTTAACAGCCTAAAGCTGTGTGTTCCTCTAAAAAAAGGGATTTTACATACCTGCAAAAAAATCTGGTGTAACCAAATAAAGAAAGAAAAAGAAACCAAAGTGGGTCAATGGTTTCATCTCAGAACATAAAAACCTACTTGTAACTTCTTGCAGAAAATCCAAACACGGTCGGCTAGCACCAGAAATGCTTACTGAAACTGCCAAGGGAGTCTGGCCTTCATAGTTCCTTGTGTTTGTGTCTGCTCCATAGTAGTACAACATCTGAGCACACTGTACATCATCCCTGAGAGCTGAAAGGTGCAAGGGTGTTTGGCCATCCTCCAAACGGCCAAGGTTTGTGTCTGCTCCTCTTTGAAGGAACATCAGACAGTACGCATGGTTGCTTTTGATTACAGCATAACGCAACAAGAAACCATTTTGAATATCAATGTTGGCATTGTGATCCAAGAGGATTTTCACACAGCTTGACCTCTCTCGAATAATGGCCAACTGAAGCGGTGTAGTGCCTTTATCACTAAGTGGATCAACCTCAGCCTTGAACTCCAACAGGAGTCGAACAAATGAGTCTCTTCCATAGTGAGCAGCTACATGGAGGGGAGTCCAGCCATCATTGCTTTTGGCATTGATAATGTCACTTCTGTATTCAGATTCCAACATCAAGCGTGCAATTCTTGTCCGACCATGCATGGCTGCATAATGCAGGGCTGTGAAACCACCAATAAAGTCTTTAACTGTAGGATCAGCTAAAAAAAAAAAAAAAAAAAAAAAAAAAAAAAAAAAAATTAATACTGAGTAATAGTCACATACTTACAGGCAAGCTACAATTTAACAATGCACAAGAAACAGACTTCAGACAACTACGTAGTGTTTAGGACGGTCTCTGATGAAAGTTTCAAGTGTCCAGCAAGACTGTACCAAGCCAGTTTAGAGAAAACAAAAAAAAACAAAGAAGATGGTTTGATGGTACAGAGGCAAGGCATCCATTTGTGCCACTTGCAACCTAAGTTCAGAAACCGACTCAAGTAGTAGGGCTGGCTGGGGGTAGAGGAACAGGATGAAGCAGCCAACAGCTACCTCTCCTAACCCAGGTGGGGGCAAGGGGAAAACTGATGCCTCTGACTTCTGCTGGAGAGAAGGAGCCTAATGAGACATCTCAGACTAACACGGGGTGGTGACGACATCCTAATGTTATTGCACTGTCTGCACAGCTAGGGACGTTGACCATCTACAACATACCTCTCAAGTGTCTAGATTTTTGTCTCATATTTTTGGTCTGTTTCACATAAAACTGGTTTTCTAGGAAATGTAAATCGTTGAAGTTTAAAGTAAAAAAAATAAGGGCAGACATTTGAGTTTCACACTTCATATCCTTCAGAAAATTCATGCCAATGCAAAACTTGTTATTCTATCAACTTTTTAAATTTGTAAGAGCAATATTTAAAAAGTGCCCCTATTGTTGGGCCTTTGTCACCCCATTATCTGTGGCCTTGTCCAGACTTCGTGCTCTAAGAGGTTGAGAAGTATGATCTGCAGCAAGAATGCCTGCTCCCAGGCTTCACACTTATTACTCTCCAACAGATACCCTACTCCTCATTCTTATAGTACCACAGAGGACAACTTTTCCAAGGAGTGTGATTCTCAACTGGTGAAGAGTCGCATGGGTACCTGGCAAGGAGTCCTTCATGGACGGGCAACTGCTGAAGCCAGGGAAAACAACCTGAATGCTCAGGAACAAGCTGGGAGGTTGAGTTAAAAGAAATACACAGTGCTTGGTGCAAAAAGAAAAACAAACAGTCATAAATATGACTCCTACCACCTCTATTATACAGTTTGTAACAATAAGTAAGACAACCTTCCAAGCAATCAACAGTCAAATATGAACATTGCCATTTACTATTTAATGAACATAAAAATAAAATATACTTAAAAATGCTCTGGTCCTGTCACTGTACACACACCCCATAAACTGTCCTTCCCATATAAACTGCTCCTTAGTTGACCACTAACTCTTACTTTGAGTTTCAGTCTGCCCAGGTTCTCCCGTCCTTTAGCTTAACCCCTGCTAACCTCAATTCAATCAGCTCTAGTAAGTAACTACAGATTATACTGAAATAACACTCTATTTACTATAAGTATATAAGTATATCTTACATTACCTGCATTTGAAATGATTACCTTTAAATATTTGTAACTTCTACAAAGTTGTTAATACCAGCAAATATTGTAATTATCTTTGTAACTGCTTTTGTTGCATTTGTACCTTTATGTGGAGCTTTTCTCCCCGGGCCTCTGCTGAAAAAGGGCCATTTGTAGCTCAGACTATCCCCGATCAATAAATGTAAAATAAATAAAATAAACTAGATTGGTTTTGATTTGAGATTTTGTATTGAGTTCTACTTAAGTTCTACTTACAATAATAACAAAGTAACAGGTAGAAAATGATTTCTCTGCCATAGTCAAACTACAGTTGCATGCAAACTAGCGCCGTGCTTGACTGATTGTTTCTCGGCATTTTGCCTCTTCCTGTGTCTTCCCCACTCCTTTTGCCTCTTCCTGTGTCTTCCCCGCTCCTTTTGCCTCGTCCTGCGTCTTCCCCGCTCCTTTTGCCTCTTCCTGTGTCTTCCCCGCTCCGTTCGCCCTACGGGCTCACACTGCTCCCCTACCCTGTCCCCTATTTCCACTCGCCCCCACTAACTTGACTTATAACTCCCACACCACACTCACCCCATCACAAGCCCAATCAACAAAAGTCTCCCCACCCACTATCTACCCAACCCCTCCTCCATACAACTTCACCCCCATTCTCAACACTAAACTCAACACCTTCTACATTCTTGCCTCCCAACACCTGTACAAATACTCCCTCACTCACACACTTACCCAATTTAATACTATGCCTCCCAAACCAGCCTCAGTTCTAACCCAGCTACTACTTCTAATCTCCCTATCCTACTTAAACTACCTCACCAGACTACTCTATACTAATCATACTCCCCCATTTCACACAACTACTCCTAACTATAGACAAGATGCACATGCTACTAGTCTCACATGCCCTAGCCTCTTCAACACAGCCATGCTCTTCCACTTCAGAATCATGTCAACCTCCAGCTCCACTACTCCCATTTTTATTAGTTCAATCTCAATAAAACCAACTACCCATAAATCACACCCTAAGCTACTTAATAGCACTTCCCCCACATCCAGCACTCTATCTCTACCCTACTTTCAGGTGACATACACCCAAACCCTGGCCCCTCCCCCTGCTCACCTCATCCTTCCCAATCAGCTGGCAGAAACCTCCATCTAATAGCTGTAAAAGCTCAGAGCATTTGTAACAAAATCCCCAACCTCTATGCCTGGCTTCTCCATAATCAACCCGATGTTCTGTGTCTATCTGAAACCTGGCTTAAGCCACATATAAAAGACTCAGAACTGGTTCCAACCAATTACTGTATTTTCAGAAAGGACAGAACTCATAAAAAAGGGGGCGGTGTCGCCCTCCTCTAGTCCTCATCCCTTGTAGTTAGCCCCCTACTCCAACCCCATTCCAAAATTTGGTAATGCAGAAGTACACCCAGTCCTCCTACACAAACAAACAAAAGCTCATTTGCATTGTCACCCTTTACATCCCTTCTGGGGACAACATTCCAATCCTCGAAGACATTCTTATAGTTTCATAGTATAGTACTAGGCTATCTGCCCTGGGGCATTTGTAAGCCTAGCCATAGTGATGTGGCTTTTGCCACCCCATGAAATGGTACAAAAATGTACAGAATAAATCTAGAATACTGTGCCTCTGTCTAGTAGTGACACACTGAAGGTCCCCTTATATAATAGAATTAGTTTACTGTGCCCCTGTCTAGCAGTGACACAGATGTGACCCCTGGGGTAAACTTTCGATCTCCCATCCACTCATCAAGATTTCTCTTGAAGAGAGTCAGTGAGGGGCTCTGCCTAATATGAACTGGGATCCTGTTCCAAAGTATGGGAAGCCTCTGGGTTATGAATCTATCCCTCCAGCATGTCCTATTCATACTTGTGCCGAGGTTTAAGTCTTTAGCTCTCGTGGTCCTGATGGATTTGGATTTTTGAGGTGGAGCATGTCCATCAAATCCTGATTGGACATGGCCTTGTACGTCAGGCAGAGATCACCCTGAGCAGGCGGTATGCCACTGAATAGAGCTGAAGTTTCTTTAGTCTGGCTGAATAAGACATATGTTGGAGACCCTTGATCCTTTTGGTGAGGTACTTCTGTGGTCTCTCTAGCTGTTGCAAGTGCCGGGTGAGGTACATACCAAATGGGGCATTGTACTCAATCATGGGTCTGATGAGGGAGGAATATAGGGGTACAATGACATCCTTGGATCTGGATGTGAATCCCTTCATGATGAGGTGTGCAAGGTAGAATGTTTTTCTAACCACTTTGGCAACGTGGGTGTCAAATGAGAGGTCGCTGTCTACTTGGGTCCCCAGGTCTCTGATTACTTTTTCCGTACTCAGTGGGTTGCTGTCTATGTGATAATTTGTGGGTACTTTGTTTTTTCCAAAAGGGATGACTATACATTTTTTGGCATTTAGTTTAAGGCCGTTGGTGGCTCTCTACCAATATCACAAATTAAACTAAAATTCTGGGTGATGTTAATATCAATTGGGCAACAATCCAACCTCCAACCAACTCCCAAAACATTAATCTTTATAACTTCACTCAACTTATCAACTCAGGTCACTAGACCATCCAAAGACCTCCTCTCTGGAAGTACCCTAGATTGGATTCTAGTTTCTCACCCCCATTATATCACTAGCAGTGGAATCCTTCCTGACCCATTAGGTGACCATCTTCCCATTTTCACTCATCACCTTCCCACCTCCGTACAACTATCCCACACATATTACCTCTTGCCGGATCCTAAAAACCTTTAACCCTAATGCATTCTCATATGTACTAAAAACAACTAACTGGAATCCATTAAGCACTCCATCTTTAGATAGTGTTATTACATATTTCAACACAACTTTCTTAAACGTGCTTGATTCCTTTGCCCCCAATAAATTAAAACACATAAAAAACAATTCTGTCCCTTGGTTAACCAAGACTACCTTACTCACTATGCGGCTCTGTGATAAAGGCTGGAAACGCTATCACAATACTAAAACCACAGCCAACCTTAATGAATACAGATCCCTTCGCAACAAAGTAAAAAAAACTTACTATAACAGACCGCAGATCCTATTACTCCACACTCCAAGCCAATCGTAACACCAATCCAAAAAAATTTTGGAATGGGATTTCATCTCTTCTCATCCCAGGGAAGAAAGAAAACCCCTGTCCCGACCCAAATGCTTCTGACTCGGACCTAGCTTCCCAGTTCAATTCATTCTTTATTGACTCCATAGCCAAACTAACAACATCCTTCACCAAAAACACTGCAACCTCACAGCCATCCCAACTTTCCCCTCCCTCCTATACAAAGTCTAGCCCTCAATCCCCCATTTCCATGAACCATATTCCCATCTCCACCTCGAACGAGTCTAGCACCCAACCCTCTCCCTTCTCTATGAACCCCATTCCCATCTCTACCATAAAAAACCTTCTTCAAAAATTGAAGCCATGCTCTAATGCCCCCAATGAAATACCTTTCTACTTCCTAAAAATAGCTGCCGAAGCCGTTGCCTTCCCTATTTGCATCTTAATCAAATGATCAGTCTCTGAATGTTATGTTCCCCAGCTCTGGAAAAAAGCCTTCATCACTCCACTCTATAAAGGAGGCAACAATAATATCACAAACTTTAGGCCAATCGCTATTCTATCCCCTACATCAAAACTCCTTGAAAAATGTATTCACCAACGACTGCTACCCTATCCCTTAAAAAAACATGTTCTCTCTCCCAGTCAACACAGATTCCAGACCAGCCATAGCACGACTACTGCTCTCCTTTCCTTCTTAGAAACCGTTAACAAGTCTCAGGACTCTGGCCACCTTGCATCCACCCTCCTCTTAGACCTCTCTAAAGCATTTGACACCACTTCTCACAATCTTCTCCTCAAACCCCCCAAAATAAATCTATCCCACTCCTCCATCAAATGGTTCACCAGTTACCTAGAGAATAGAAAACAGGCAGTCAAATGGAAAAAAAGCAACTTCCTTTCCTACATACTTCTACTGGTGTACCCCAAGGCTCAATTCTAGGCCCCCTACTATTTAGTATTTTCATCAACTATTTCCATCAAGCCATCCCTAATGCCAGTCTTATCCAATATGCAAATGATTCTACCATAATCTGCTCTGCACATCTACTTCCTTATTAATAAAACCAACCCAGGATGCCTTCTCCTCAACTGAACAATGGATGCTACATAACCATCATGCACTGAATACAACCAAGACTAAGCTTATGATATTTTCCCCTAGTAAAACCATTATCACAGATAAAGATTTATCCCTAATCACCAGCCAAAACAACACTCCGCTCGAAATCTTCTCCACTGCCAAGCTATTAGGAGTTATCCTTGATGGCCAGTTAAAGTTCAATAGCCACATACAAGCAAATATCAAAAAACCCCTACACAAAACTCTGTATGCTCTACTGTCACAACCGTTTCATCTCTTCCTCAACTAGGCTTGTTCTTGCTACCACTTATCTTATCACTTCCCGCTTATATGGTGCCTCTATCTTTACTAACCTGCAATCCTCCCTCAAGTCAAAACTATCCTCCTGCTACTACAAAATCTCAAAATTTGTCACAGGCCACAGATCCACTACCCATCACTGCTTATCACTACATCAACTCAGTTGGCTTGACCTACCTAACTTTCTTACCTATCTCCAACTCATCCAGGCACAAAAACTCATCTTCACCCCCTCTCTCTGTCCCTCTCTTGCCTCTGCCTTCCAAATGCATCTTCCTAACAGAGAGCTACGATCTAACTTCCAAAATCTAATTGAACTGCACAAACCCACCTGGTTTTCAGGCAAATATCTTCTATCCTCCTCTCTTGCTCGCCACTGGAACTCTCTCCCACCCCTCCTCCATACAACCAAGTGTCTGTCTTTAAAACACTCCTTCATACACACCTAACTTCACAATGGGAATGCTCCTGTTTCCACCCCACATAGCCTCCTCAATTACTCTCAGTCCATGTTTTTATCTTATGCACCTGACATAACTCATAGTAAAAACCTTGCAAAAACTGAATATTGTACAATCTGCTGAATTGCTGATGTAAATAGTTTTTAATAAGATTCGTATTAATTTACTTTCTCCAAATGCTAACTCTTTCTACTTTGTAACTCTGTATTTTTTTTTCTTTTAATTATCTCACATGTTTTGTAACTCATATGTTTTTGTATTCTGTAATTTGTTTAACACTTGTTTTTCTGGAGCTTTTCTCCCCAGGACTCAATTGAAAATGGGCTCCTTGTGGCCCAATGGACTATCCTGGTAAACAAACTGCAAATAAATAAAGAAGATAATCTGCTTACATTAAAGTTACAAACACCAAATATAAACTTACTGCAGAGTTGTGCTATGAAATGTTTATAGCACAAAAAAAAAAAAAAAAAAGCCAAAAGCCTCAAAAGAAAAAAAGACAAAAACATCAAACTACATCAATGGACATCTTTTAGGCTAGACAAAAACAAAATGTTTGGGATGGGTGTCAAGTATTTCTGCCCTGCCTCCTCAACCCAAAACACGAGATGCTTGGAGTCCAAACTCAACTTTAACATTTACAACTCTGCTTCTCAAATCTTGGCCCCATACCATCATTCTGTCAAGCTGACCCATGCATCAGTGGTTTGCTATAAGACTTTTGTCTTCAAAGATATCTTGGCAGTAGAGGATAACCATCAAACATCCAGCAGTCTGAAAAGGTACCAGTTATATACCAGCACATTGCTAAAAATGTAACATTCTTCACCTCCTTTGACAGAGCCAAGTACTCATTCAAAATCTAGTGGCTTCAGATGTAAAGCAAATATATATGGAATACATGCATTTCAATTGAACGGTAGAATCCCGACGTACTAAATGTCGAAGGCAGTGAACCAGGTCTACACAATGTCGAACTTTCAGACCAAATCCATGAACACTGAATGTCAGCTGGGCAAATATCCCCCCTTTAGACCCATGGTAGCACTTGTTTTGGTGGTTGAGTGGTCGGAAATGTCGAATTTGGTGTTTTCCTCGACACTGACCGTTCGCCAATGTGAAATTTGACATTTAGGTTCGGAATAAGTAACGTTCGGAGTTGGTGACCGACTAAATTCACATATATATATATATATATATATATATATATATATATATATATATATATATATATATATATATATCGCCAAGCTGCATGTATATGTTCATGCAATGCAAGTTGTACTCACTTGTGTAGGGAGTACTGAACAAGAAACATTACCAGGTGTAATGGTCAACCGAGAGTTATTTCAATGGCCACTTTTGACATACTGGAGGAATTTGCACGTAAAGAAACTGGGATGTTACAGAAGGTGAGGCAGGGTGGGAGACTGACTGGATCTACAGTTTGGAAATACTTCAGACTGAAGTAACACCACACAGAAAAAGGGTGCTCCAAGAAAGACAGTTCACATCCGCTAACAATACTGAGTTGAATGGTAAACGCAGACTTTCTCCAGCATAAAGTGTATATCTTGGGGGACAGGAAAAGTACAGTTTTGTACCTACCAAGAGTGTTCACACTGCTGCAGTCATTACACTTGGGTTATCCTGCAGTCAGGCGGTCCCGCAGTTGGCCAGAGTTCCAAAGTCTTGGTCCGGCGTAGGTTGCGGTCGCTTCTTCCCTGACGTCAGTGTGCCAGGGGTATATAAGATGCATCAAACGCCATTTTCTTCAGTTTTTTCTTGCCCCAGATGTCAGGTGCCCCCAAGTAGGTAGGCAATACATATTGCTACTAAAAAATATACATATGAAATAAAAACAATACCTTCAGATACAAGCAAATACACCACAAAGGTTGTATAGGATAGAAAGGCATAGATAAGTCCAGCTAGTTCAGAGGGGATGGAGGGAGGGTAACCTGGACTGCAGCAGTGTGAACACTCAAACATCTACATTTATGGTAGGTATAAAACTATGTTCATCGTGTTACACTGCTGCAGTCATTACACTTGGGTAGAATCCCAAAGCTAAGGTTGGGTGGCTGGTCTATAAAGAGTTAGGATTGGCTATGAGCCCCTGCAGAACTGCAGTGGCAAACCCTGCTCTGGATTTATAGTAAAGAGGCAAGTGGTAATGCTTGGTAAAAGTGTGCACTGATCTCAAGTTGCAGCCTCCAAAATTTCCTTGGTAAGTACTCCTCTGAGGAAGGCTGTTGAAGTGGCCGTTGCCCTGGTGGAATGTGGCCTAATGTTATTAGGGACTGATTTTCCATGCTGTGTGTAGCAGTAATGAATACAGTGTCCTATCCATTTGGATATAGTCTGCTTTGAGATGGCCTTGCCCTGTGATCCTGCAGCATATGCTACAAACAGTCGCTCAGTTTTCCTGAAAGCTTTTGCTTTGTCCAGGTAGAAGCGTAGCTGCCTGTGTATGTCCAAAGAGTGCAGAAGTTTCTCCCCTTTATTCTGGGGGTTTGGATAAAAAGTTGGCAAATGGATGGTGTGGTTAAGAGCCACACTAGATACCACCTTTGGCATAAAGGTAGGGTTTGTCCTTAAAGAAACCCTGTCCTGATGAAAAATTATGAAAGGTTCCACTGCCATTAATGCCTGTAGCTCTGAGATCTGCTGTATTGGCTGGCTCAAAAGGTGGCAGGATCAGTTTTTCCAAAACGAAATTGAGGTCCCAAGTTGGTGTTGGTGCTCTCCGGGACGGTCTTAGGTTTTTAGCCCCTCTGAGGTACTGCTTTAGCAAGGGATGAGAGAATAAAGGAGGATCCGTGTTGTAATGTGCTGAAATGACAGAGGCATGGATCTTAATTGATGAGAAGGATAGGCCTTTGTCCAGCATCTCAGTTAAGTATTGTAAAATCTGAGGAATGTTTGGGACAACAGGGTAAAGGCTTTAAGCCTGGTTCCAGGTGGAGAATCTCTTCCATTTTTTCTGAGTAAGCTTTCCTGGTGCTAGGCCTCCTGGCCTCCAAAATGACATCCATAACAGCTTTAGAGAGAGGTGTTGCCTGTTTGACTAATGAATCTGCCATGCAGCCAGGTTTAGGGTTTTGAGCTGACCGTGCAGGATCCGATTGTTTTGCTGAGTCCGAAGGTGTGGAATTCGAGGCAAAATCCATGGTGGGCCTTGAGTTAAGTTCTTTAAGATTGGGTACCACTGCTGGCATGGCCAGTATGGAGCAATCAGGATCATCTGTGGTTTTTCTTGTCTGGCTTTTAGGAGTACCTTTGAAAGGAGAGGCAGTGGTGGGAAGGCATAAACGTTTAGGCTTTTCCAGCTGAACGAGAGAGCATCCACTTTCCATGCTTGTGTGTGATAAGTCCTTGTGCAGAATTTTTATAGTTGGCAATTCAGTGGGGAGGCAAAAAGATCTATGTCTGGGCATCCCCATTTTGACGTTACCATGCTGAAGATTTGTGGATTCAATTTCCATTGGTGAGGGTCCATGATATTTCTGCTTAGATAGTCTGCCTGAGTATTTTTCTTTCCTGGCAGGAATTGTGCTTGCAGATGAACTTGATACGTTAGAGCTGTGTTCCACAAGGTCATGGCTTGCCTGCATAGGGGATAAGAATGCGTGCCCCCTTGCTTGTTTATGTACCACATTACTGTGGTGTTGTCTGTCTTTAACAGTAATTGCCCTGGATGCAGAAGGTCCTTGAAAGTTGTTAGGGCATTTTGAACAGCCAACATCTCTTTTTGATTGATGTGAAGATGCATCTGGTCTGTGGTCCACTTGCCCTGAATGCATTTTCCTGCCAGGTGTGCTCCCCAGGCGTAATCCAAAGCATCTGTTGTTGGAGTCTGCCTGGCTGTGGGTAGGGTAAAAGGCTGACCCTTGTTTAGGTGACATGCCTGTGCCCATCAAAAATCCAGTTGTAGGCAGGGAATCATTGGTATTACTGCTTCTAAACTGTGAGAGTGTTGAGTCCAAACACTTTTTAGGTATCAATGTAATTTCCTCATATGCAGTCTGGCATATGGTATTAGTAGTATGCAGGATGCCATGAATCCCAGGGCCTGCAGAATTTTTCTTGCAGGGAGATGGGACTTTTTTGCCAGTAATTGAAAATATTGAGTTAATTGAATTGGTCTGGCGTGAGATAAGCCATCTGGGCTGTTGTATTTAAGCTGACACCCAGGAATATAATCTGTTGCGAGGGCACTAGTTTTGACTTCTTTTCGTTTACTGTGTACCCTAGAGAAATTAGCAACCTTTTTACAAACGTCAGATGCTGTAGAAGAATGTCCTTCGTCTCTGCTTGAATGAGGCAGTCGTCCAGGTATGGATATATTTGAATTCCTTTTTGTCTGCAAAACACAATTACTGGTGTCAGGCACTTTGTAAAGAACCTGGGCGGAGTAGATAAGCCAAAGGCAGTGCAGAGAATTGGTAGTGCATTGTACCAGCTTTGAATCTGAAGTATCTTCTGCAACTTTGTCTGATAGGGACATGCAGGTATGCCTCTTTGAGGTCCAGAGTAACAAGCCAAGCCTTCTTGCCCAGCATGGGTAGAAGCTGCTGTAATGTCAACATTTTGAATTTCGGAATATCCAGATAAGTATTTAGAATTGAAAGGTCTAGTATGGGCCTCCAGGCCTTGTCCTTTCTGGGGACCAGGAAGAGAGTCTTGAGTAAAATCCTTGTCCTTGTTCCTGTTGTGGTACTTTTTGAATAGCTCTCATGTCCATGAGGGCTGTAATTTGTTTTTGTGCCTCTGCCCATTGATTCTGTGGCAGGTCTGGCATTCCTTTTAGCCTTGGTCAAGTATGAAAGTGGAACCTGTAACCTTGAGACACAATATTCAGGAACCCATTTGTCTTGGGTGATTGTTAGCCAGTTTTGAGAAAAAAGTGCTAGTTTTCCCCCTAAGTGGGCTGCCAAAAGGGAAGTGCTTGGCATACGAAGGGGTAGTCATTGAGACTGTTTCCGGTAAGGTTGAGACTTGTCCTCACCTCCTTTTGGGGTTGAGGTGCCCCACTGTCGTTGTCTGTTAGAGCCTTGGGGTTGAGATTTGCCTCTTGGGCGTCTGTATCTGCCTCTCTGTGGCCTGTCTGACACTGGAAAGGACCAATTCTTTGTTGTCCAATTTCTGCTAAATCGAGGTGGCTGTAACCTGTAAGAAATCCTTGACTGTTTGCATAGATTTAGCCTTATCCTCCATTTTCTTTAACACCTCTTCTGCCTTAACACCAAACAAGGTATCATGCTGTAAAGGAGCATCCAAAAATTTTGCCTTAACATGATCAGGTAAACTCTGTTCTTTTAACCAAGCATGTCTTCGAATCACAGAGCCTATAACTGCGGCTCTACAAGAGGCCTCTAAAGAATCAAAACCACATTGCAGAGTATGTTTTCCCACCTGTTCAACTGCATGCAATAAATCCTGCATTTCTTTACAGTCAGGAGCTTCTGAGCTTGCAAACATTTTCTGTTTTAACTGAGCGATTAAATATTGTTGGTACTTAAGCATGTGAAACTGGCAATTTAAAGCCCTTACTGCTAAAGTTGCTGAAGTGTAAACTTTCTTCCCCCATCTATCCAAAGCTCCGGAATCTCTGTCAGAGGGTACTGGATTTTTTGCAATGGAAGCCTTAACCCCTTTTGGACCCTGGGAAATGTTTCTGGATCAGCAGAAGGGTTTTTATAAAGAAACTTGTGAGAGTCAGGGACTCTAATATCTATCTGGCTTGGCTGGTGCAGGGGGCAAAGAATCAGGAGATAAGCTGGATTCAGAGAACACATCATCCACAATATCTAGCACAGATGGAATAGCCAGGGGTCTGTGCTGAGGCAGTATAAGGAAATCCCCAAGCCTTTTCTTGGATTCTAAATAATCCTGACTTTCCCAATGGAAATGCTCCCTCATGGTATGTAAAGTTTCCCCAAAAGAGTAATCCTCCGGAGGAGAGGCTGAAGGGATAGATTCTTCAGCATCAGAGTCCTCATAGGGGGGTAGAGAGTATCCCTGGTCTGAAGAGGAATCAGAGTAAATGGAAACCTGATCAGAGGAATCATAGTCTGTATCCTGCCTAGGCCTTTTCTCAGGAGGGGGATTGGAACCCCTGATTAGAGAAATGAGGTCTTCGGCCATTTTAAGCACCTGTTTCTTGGGCATGGAGGACTGTCCAGGAGAATGCTGTACTTGCTTCTTTGTCTTTAATGGTACTTTTGTCTTGGCTGTTGCTTTAATGGTAAGTTGTGAAGGTCTGAAAACACCCTCAGAAGCAGATGCCTGCTCAGCGGCTCCGGACCCATCTGAGGGATTAGTTTCCGTAGGCCCAATACCTTGAGTTTCCAGAGGCCTAGTTGTCTCCACGTGGGAGTTGGAGGCGGCCTGTAGCTCTGAGGTAGCGGGTGTCAGGGGCTGTGAAAGCACCTCATTGAGAACTGGCGACTGGCCTAGAAGAGGTTTCATCGGTTTTGGACCTCGGATGCCTGTCTTTATCCTTGTCTTTGCGTTTTTTCGGAATAGCGGTCGTCTGTTGATCCGACGGCATAGTATAATTGAACCTTCGGCCAAAGTAGTGCAAAGCAAAATCAAAACGTCTTTTTATAGTGAGTTTGTTAAATCTAGCACAAAACCTACAACTAGTGACATCGTGATCAGGGCCTAGGCATGGAATACAGTAAGAGTGGAAGTCCTTATGAGGTATTTGCTTCCCACAAGAAATAAAATTATTAACTTTTTCTGACATCGGTCTGAGGCAAGAAAAAAGTTTCCCCAACAGGGTACTTAGCTTTATTGAAGACTTCGGATCTGAAATTCGACTTCGAAAATCTCAGGAGTCGGCCGACCGGCACTTGGAACTGCTTCTGCTTCGGGCACCACGCGGCAAGAAAGACTGAAGAAAATGGCGTCGGATGCATCTTGTATACCTCTGGTGCACCGACGTCAGGGAAGAAGCGACAGCAACAGACGCCGGACCATGACTTTGGAACTCTGGCTGACTGTGGGACCGCCTGACGGCAGGATAACCCAATGACTGCAGCAGTGTAACACGAACATCTGGGTCCCACAGTGGCGGTCTCAAAAGGACCACCTAAGAAAGTGAGCACTGGCAAACATGGAAATCTGAGACACTGTTGAAGTATCTTGATTCTAGAAAAGCAGGAATTGGAGTCAAAACCTTTTAAGAGGTAATACAGAAAGTACAGTACATTTGTACAAAGTACATTTTATTTCATTTTGGTTCAAACTTATAATAGAAATATATAACTAAGATTTCACTGTGTTTAATTGTGGCTAAGTATTGCGTCTTTGCTCTTAATGTTTAGTAGATAAATCAGCACGTCTACTGACTTTTTACTCTAGGTTGCAGTAATAGCATCAAAGTTGATCTTTCTGCTATTAATGTGTAGAAATTGAATTATCAAGTTCCTACTGGCTGGGCGTTTTACAGTAGGATTCAGTGTAACCATCAAAATTCTTCTTGTTTGAACTGCAGTTACATCAAGTAAGTCTATAGTCTGTTGCCATCTAGCTAAGTGTTCTTTTTTCTTTCTTCCTGCTAATCTGCAGTACATTTTTCTTTCTTCCTGCTAATCTGCAGTACATATGTTTATGTTATGTATAAATGTTTCCACTCACGTCTACTGAAGCCTTCTATTGTAATACCCGATTTGATGTTTGCATTAACAGCACAGTTACTGGATAATGTAGATGATTGTTAGTATATGAGAGTTTCTGTTTGCGAAGAGTTTTGTCATTCTCTAAAGTTGCTTCCTTTTTTTTATTTTTATATACATTACATTCTGTAGCTGGCTGCCTTTTCTAAGTGCTTAAATATCAGATTTACAGATTGTACGTTGTGCAGCAGAGAGGGAACTAACAGATAGGCTTACCTCCTGTCCCTCTAACATCTGTAACCTTACATATCAGTAACCCCACACTTGCTGTAAATCTAAATTTCAGTAAACCCACACTTGCATGCATACACATATCGTGTTAGTATAGTTCATTTTTCTTTCTGTCCTCCTATAATGTGGAGGCCACCATTTTTGTTTTTAGTAATCCCAAACTTGCATACCTACAAATATCTCCTGTATGCTTATTGTCCTATTTCAAAGGTTAGAAAGCTGAAATGCAAAACTGTGAAATATAGTGCACTACTCGTTTGCTAAACATTACTTAAGTTGGATGAGTATAGACAACTAGTACTGTGCCTAGAGAGTTCAACCATCAAGAAATCCTTAACTTTCTCTCTCTCTCCCAGTGAAACAAGCACATATTCCTTCTGCAGCAGCAGCAGTAGTCAGACTTGCATCCCACTACCTACAGAAAGTACAGTTGTGTACACTTAGCATAAATGTAAATGTTCAAGTGTATTCACTGTTGCAGTCATCACACTTGGGCTATCTGCCTGCACCAGTACTCTCGCCTAGGAATAGAAAACACTTCCCATGGTACGCATTCCTCATTACCCATCTACTCAAATGTGAAGACATACATCCTAACCCTGGCCCAACCTTTAACCCTAACCACAAGAGTAAGCCCAAAGACTTACACATACTTACATACACTTCTAAGGTTAAGTGTAATAAAATAGCCCCATTGCATGCCTGGACTGATCAAAATAAACCTGACATACTAGCCCTTACTGAAACATGGCTACATCCCAATGTAAAAGACTCAAAAATACCGCCAAATGCTGCAATAACCAGAAGAGATGGATCTAAGGAAAAAAAAAAGGGGGGAGGATAGCACTTCCATATCCCTCTACACTCTATACCAGTAAATATGCCCATCTTTTCCAATGCTGAGGTACTAATCTCCTTTTTGAACCTTAATATATCAAAAATAATTTGCATAATAGTAATATATATCCCACCAGGTAACATGTCAAACAGAGCGCCTCTTTGGCTCTCTTCAAAAGGAACCTTAATGATTGAATGGGAGATAGGAAATTCACCCCAGGAATCACGTCAATTGCCCTGCTAGACAGGGGTCCAGGGAAGTAAATACAGTGGGAAGAAATAGCCAGGGAATTGTTATGGCTAGGCTTGTAAAGGTCCTAGGGCTGATAGCCTAGTACCAACCTATGAAAATACCAGTGTTGGAAAATATTTTATCATGGACATCCCAAACAATAAACCTTGAAACAATCATCTTAGGAGACGTAAATATAGATTGGCAAACCATAGCTTCCAACTCCCCCACAAATAGTATAAAGCTGTATGTTTTTTCTCAGCTTATCAATGCTCCAACAAGATACAGCGAAGATATTGCCTGCCTATCCACCTTAGACTGGATTCTAGTATCCCACCCTGCTAATTATCCCTCTTCTGGTACATTGCCTAGCTCCCGGAGTGATCATCTTCCAGTTTACTCCCCAAGAACTAAGAGTACACACTATAAAATCAGTTAGAACTCTGTTCATTTTTGTCAGCAAAAATTCAGCAATCTCCTACAGGAAATAGAATGGACACCCCTTAAACTACCCCTTAATGACGCTGTACTATACTTTAAAAACACCTTCCTTCACATACTTAATACACTAGCTCCCATTCGTATGAAAAGAATAAAAAAAACAGCACCATGGCTCTCTAAGGAATGTAAACACCTGATGAAGCAAAGGGACCTAGCCTGGTCAACCTGGAAACAAAACAAAAATGAACAAAATCATGTTAATTTCAAAACACTCCGTAACAAAGTGACAAAACTAATCAACAGAGATAAGAAGTCAAATTATTCCCAGCTTCAATTTCAGCATAAAATCAACCCCAGTACATTTTGGCACTCCACATCTTCTCTACTTAACCCTGGAAGAAAAGGAGAGCACACCCTATCACCCGATACCCCTCCATCACAAACAGCAGAAACCTTTAACAAGCACTTCATAAAATCAATTTCAGACCTACTAAACACCCCTAATACTGGAAACCTCCACCCTTCAACCTATTCAGACACCAACCCCAGGCCATCAACTACTTCTAACCCTGTCATTACTAACCCCCATAGTCTACAAAATGTCATACAAACCCCATTCTCACTTCAGCCCATACCTACTGACACCATTAAGAAACTGCTACAAAAACCAAAACCCTGCAATACTTCAGCTGACAATCCCCCCAATACTACCTCAAACTGGCTGCTAACTCAGTTGCCTACCCAATCAGTATTCTTATAAATAGGTCTTTATCCAAATGAAAAGTACCTACCATATGGAAACAATCTCACATCACTCCCCTCCACAAAGGAGGCAACTCTTTTGATCCATCCAATTTCTGTCCTATATCCATCTTGTCACCCAGATCCAAAATTCGAGAGAAGTATCCATCAACAGGTAATGCAAGATCTATTGCAAAACAATCTTTTAACCAAACCCAACATGGCGTCCAACCTAGACAAAGCACAGCTACAGCCCTATTATCTTTTACAGACACCATGAACAAGGCCAGAGATGCAGGATGCCATACAGCTTCAGTATTCCTTGATCTCTCGAAAGCCTTTGACACAGTGTCTCATCCATTACTTTTGAACACACTGTCTAACTTAGGCTTCTCACATAACACAGTAAAACGATTTCAGAGCTACCTCAAGAAGCAGTGAAATGGTGCAACAAACTCTCACCCTTTCTCCACAACCTTACTGGAGTCCCCCCCAAAGCTCCATCCTAGGACCCCTATTCCAACATTTTCACAAACAACCTTCACACTGCCTCTCACCCTAGGACCCTGACTCAATATGCTGATGATTCCACCATGATCTGCACTGCTCAATCACTACCAGAACTACTCTAAAAAAACTTTTACAGCAGTTGAATCCTGGCCAAGAAATGCCCAACTCTATCTTAATCTAAAGAAGACAAAACTAGTACTCCTTCATCCCAAAAACACCTCCCTTGTCCCTGATCATTTCAGCATCCTTGCATCTAACAACACTGCCATAGATATAGTGCAGGAAACTAAACTTCTAGATGTTATCACTGACAAAACTTTCACTTCACCCCCATATACAGCAAAATATAAAGAAAACTAATCAAAAACTGGGACTCGTATAGAAACAAATTTTGTTTTACTGCAGCAACCAAAACTACCTTTGCAAAAAACATTTTTACTTCCCTCTCTTCTGTATGGTGCCCCTATCTTAACTAACTTACAAAATTCTGCCCTATGCAAGTTGGAACAGTGCTACAACAAAGTTGCAAAGTTAGCCACAAACTCTAAATATCACGCACACCACTGCAAACCACTCTTAGAATTAAATTGGCTTGAACTACCCAACCAACTTGCCTTTATTCAGCTATCCACCTTGCAGCACAACCTTATTTTCAAGCCTACTGCCTGCCCTGCACTAGCCAATCTAGTCGCACCTTACAAACGAAATCGATCCCTACAATCAGAAGACAAAAATCTCTTCGCTATCTCAAAACCCACAAGAAAACCTGGTCACTCTCTGCATTCATACTCTGTCTCTATACATTAGAATTCACTACCTCCAATTACCAGATTTATTCCTGGCCTAACCCATTTCAAAGCCTCTTTAAAAAATCATCTCAAAAATACATGGCTTGTTCCTGCATAGCCTGCCTAATGCTCAGATCTTCCTCTTCTCTCACATTTCAATCCCTCACAGACTGCAAGATCCTAAAGCTCTTCTAACTCCTTCTCTACCATATAAGTTGCTGCTCAGGCTTTTGTTTCTATCCTTCTTAACTCTCTCTGTCTGCATCACTAACTTTCTGGTTATTTCTACATCATGTATGATGAGTGACTATTATAGTCTGTAATGTTTTAACTGTATAGAACTGTTTAGATGTGCAGTAATATATTACAACATCTTGTAGCAGTTTGTTCTTTCAACTTATATTTTGTATAGTATTTCTAATGTAATCTTTATTGTACTGGATTATACTGTATTTGTACTGCACTGTATGTGGAGCTTTTCTCTCTGGGCCTCTGCTGAAACTGGGTTTTGTAGACCCATTCAGACCACCCTGGTAAACAAATGTCAAATAAATAAATACATACAGTTGTGTAAGATGCACTTATCCATAACAGTAGATGTATGAATTCCTCAAATAAGCCAACAGGTAATGCAAATAGTGTGCTCCATAGACAGAAAATCGGACAAAAATCCTGAAGCCTCTGGCTTTCAGAATGTGATGATGTGCATCTTTTAGGTCTAATGTTATCATAAGGTTTCCCAGGGGACGGAAAGTACAGTTGTGTACACTTACTATAAATGTAGATGTTAGAGTGTATTCACTGTTGCAGTCATTACACTTGGGTTATCCTGCTGGCAGGCTACCCTCAGTCGGCCTGAATTCCAAAGTCTAGGTCTGGCGTCGGTTGCTGTCGCCTCTTCCCTGACATCAAACATGAAGAACATAGGCAGCCACAACTACAAGCATAATCTTAAGTACCCTAAAAAATATCTACCAGAAAAAGGAATTAAGTGCTAGCTACTTCTTATGAAGCTTTTAAGTTGCTTCTTTGAAGAAGAAAAAAATTACTGAAGATTTTCCACGATGACTGCTGGTTTTCCCTTCCTCAGGGCTGACCAATCAGCAGTATTCACTCTGGAGGCTGTGCAGAGACTTAAAAAAAAAATTCAAAATTAACACTGAAAGACATCCAAGAGCCAACAATTTCTTTTGGTTAATATTTTATATAGATATAAAAAGAGCACATTCAGTCAACATTTTAGAGAGAGGTATGGACAGACTGAAAGATGGCCATGCTTAGAATGCTGTGGAGATAAAGGTGCTTAAGTCACTTAACTCTGTAAACAAGAATCCGGAGTTTCTCTGGTACAAAATCTGGAATGACATCATTCCTTGCTGGCTTATACTGTTAATATTAATACATTCCAAGAAGTCTGTTGTCATTTTATGGGTTTTAATAACTTACCTTTGTGTTCCAGGAAGACACGGATACACCTTTCTTTTCCTCTTGCTGCAGAGAAATGCAGCACAGTCCATCCATTTACATCACGCTCATTGGGAGAGTAACCCTGCTCCAGCATCTTGCGTACAGTATGAACATCTCCAGCTGCAAGTGCAGTATGAATCTGAGGTTCATCTTGTTGATCAGGATTCCTCCGACAGTGATGATGTAGCATCCTTATTTTCTCTTATCTTACGAAATATTCATCAGGTCAGACTACTTCACCTTTAAACAAAATCAAAAACACAAAACTTCTGATCATTCACTCTAGTATAATTCTACTTGTATATGACAAACACAGTGGGGCCAAGTACCAAGATTAAAAGTTTTTAGTGCTGAACACCTGCATTGTGGCTAGCTGCTGCTGAACAAAGGACAGAGTGAATCCCGTAAATGTCTTGTGTATGTGTATAATGATGGTCTACTAACAGCAGATGGCAGGGCAGAAAAGGAACTAACACTAACAGGAGGAGTACAAAATCCACTCATCCAAACAGCGCTCAACACTAGAATATATGCAAGTAACTTTGGAATTAAAGATACTTTTCAATACATCAACTAACACCAACACCAATACCATCTCCCTCAAATGCACAATGGCGTTTGGTTTGGTCACACTCTATCCACAGAGATCTGGACACTAAACTTCAACATTCTTCTTGGAATGGACAAA
This sequence comes from Protopterus annectens, assembly GCF_019279795.1. Classification (NCBI taxonomy): domain Eukaryota; kingdom Metazoa; phylum Chordata; order Ceratodontiformes; family Protopteridae; genus Protopterus; species Protopterus annectens. Next base: position 245,553,226 of record NC_056740.1, read on the forward strand.
GGCCTAATTACTGGGAAAATTTTATTTACCTTGCCAGAGCATTTAATCTGGTCGATCACTTGGTTATTCTAGACCATCTCACCGAAATAGGCATTAGTGATAACCCACTGCCATGCTTCAGAAACTACCTCCCTAACTGCCACTTCCAAGTAAATTTCAACTCCTCAACCCCTCCATCAGTCCCTCTGCAGAAAGGCATTCGCCAAGATCTACTCTGGCACCGCTCATCTTTTCTATCTACACCAAGAAACTAACTTTTTACTTATACTATCTTCCTCTCTTGCTCTGTGTTGACATTGTCCTATTCTGCTCCAACCATTCTCTCGTTCTTCTCTCAAACTCAAACTTCAGGCTAATTTGAATGCATTTAGTAAATTATTCAATAACTCCTATATGAGAAACACGATGTTTGTTGGTAATACAGAAAAGCTCACTTCTCTCTCCAGATCTCTGCAAATACTCTAACACTATAGAAAGTGACACTTTCAACAATGAGGGATCTGGTTGGAACCCTTCCTAAATTTCCATCTCCACCTGAACTACACACTTGAAAAAACGCAACTCTCTAACCAATTCTGCACTAATAAGATAGGTTTTGTAAAGAAAACAATGTATAGGAATGTCATAGGTAATGGTATCTTACTGGGTCAACTAGTATACGGCCTCCCTCTGATCACTGCAGCCTCTAAAAGAAATGTAGCCGCCATTCAAAACATCACAAATGCCATGGGTCAGCTAGTATACGGCCTCCCTCTGATCACTGCAGCCTCTAAAAGAAATGTAAACGCCATTAAAAACATCACAAATGCCATTTGCAAATTCATCACTCTCTCCCCCAACAAATAAGTTTGTTTGTGTCTTTCGGCTTTTTCCCGGTTAGAGGTCGCCACAGCGGAACTCCGGTCTGCTAATGATTGGTAGTGGATTTTTACGTACTGGGTTACCAGCCCTGATGCACAACCTTCAACGAAGGCACGCCCCATTCACGTATGCCTCCACACAGAATACGCTCTAGCTGAGAATCGAACGGGACAACGCCTTGCTATGAGGCGACAACGGTACTGCAGCACCACCACCGCAGTGTCCCCCCCAACAAACAAGTACCACTGAAAAAGCTAACTGGCTACCTGTGAAACAACGTGTTAAGCTTTAAATGGCTGAGAGGAATGTAGAATATCATCAAGGATGAGACCCGCTCCCACTACTTGACAGACTATTACAAGATGCACCAACATACAACCACAGAAATTGCAACAACTCAGGTCCTCTCCTCCAATAATACAAATTAGACTTCAGTGCAGAAACCAAACCATGCTTTCTCAGTCCTTGGACCAAACTGTGGGAATCTGTCACTTCTTTTCTTAAAGACCATTCCTTTAACTATTTTCCAATCATAACTAAAAGAACATTACAAGACTCTCTCCTTATCATACAAATTATCCTCCCCTTACTCAAAGTCCCACCACATCACTTAATCAGACTTTACTTTCCATTGCAACTCCTTCAACATGCCAGCTCAGATATCCACTCGGTACACAACGCATGTACAGATTATGTTTTGTCATATCTATATAAATGTCATGCATCTTTTGTTTTTACACCTTGAAGCCAACCCAGACAAAATGCGATATATACATGCATTATATATACAAACTGAATGCCAGTCGATCACTTTTACTTATATATACCTTGTTAAAACGCCAGGTTTTCGTGATATAAAAAAATGAGACCACAACAAAAAATTTCAAAACTTATCCCACCTTTAATGAGACCTATAACCTGTACAATTCAATTGAAAAACAAATCTGTCAAGAGAAAAATAAAAAAATAAAAAATATACAATAAGCTGGTTGCATAAAGTACAAATGTGTACCTACCATAAATGTAGATGTTCGAGTGTATTCACTGTTGCAGTCATTACACTTGGGTTATCCTGCTGGCAGGTGACCCACAGTCGGCCCGAGTTCCAAAGTCTTGGTCTGGCGTCGGCTGCTGTCGCCTCTTCCCCGACGTCAGTGCGCCAGGGGTATAAAAGTTGCAACCGATGCCATCTTCTTCAGTTTTTCTTGCCCCATATGTCAGGTGCCCCCAGATAGGAAGGCTGGAAAGATAAAATTATGCCAACAAACATGCATATATAACTATAAACATTTCTTTCATCTACAAGCAAATACAACCCATAGGTAGTATAGAGATGAGTAGTACAGAAAAGTCCCAGCAATGGAAAAGGGGGATAGCGGGTGGGTAACCTGGACTGCAACAGTGAATACACCAACATCTACATTTATGGTAGGTACACAACTGTACTTTGTTCATCGTGTTTCACTGTTGCAGTCATTACACTTGGGTAGAATCCCAAAGCTGAGGTTGGGTGGCTGGGTCTAAATTGGATTTGGAGACACTAACAAGCCCTGCAGAACTGCAGTGGCAAAGCCTGCTCTGGATTTAGAGTAGAGAGGTAAGTGGTAGTGCATGGTGAAAGTGTGCACTGAGCTCCAGGTTGCATCTTCTAAAATGTCTTTGGTTGGTACTCCTCTGAGGAAAGCTGCTGAAGTGGCCGCTGCTCTGGTAGAATGAGGCCTAATGCCATTAGGCACTGATTTGCCATGTTGTGCATAACAGAAGCGGATGCAGTGTCCTATCCATTTCGAGATTGTCTGCTTTGTGATAGGCTTTCCTTGTGATCCTGCAGCATATGCTACAAACAGTTGCTCAGTTTTTCTGAAAGCTTTTGTTTTGTCCAAATAGAATCATAGCTGTCTGTGTATATCCAAAGCATGCAGAAATCTCTCCCCTTTATTCTGGGGATTTGGGTAAAAAGTAGGCAAATGAATGGTTTGATTTAATGCCACATTGGAGACCACCTTTGGCATGAATGTTGGGTTTGTCCTAAGAGACACCCTGTCCTGATGAAAAATGAGGAAAGGTTCCACAGCCATTAATGCCTGTAACTAAGACTCTTCTTGCAGAAGTTACTGCTAGGAGCAGAGCAGTTTTCCATAAGAATTTTAGATCAGCTGTGCTGGCTGGCTAAAAAAGGAGGCAGAGTGAGTTTTTCTAAAACAAAATTGAGGTCCCAAGTAGGTACTGGTGTTCTCCTTGGGGGTCTTATATTTTTTGCCCCTCTGAGGTACTGTCGTAGTAGAGGATGTGAAAAAATAGGAGGATCCGTATTGTGATGAGCTGAAATGGCAGAGGCATGGATTTTAATAGATGAGAAAGATAAGCCTTTGTCCAACATCTCAGTTAGGTATTGTAAAATCTGAGGTATATTAGGGACCAATGTTTCAACCCCTTGTGCCTGGTTCCAAGCACAGAATCTCTTCCATTTTTCTGCATAAGATTTCCTAGTGCTGGGTCTCCTGGCTTCTAAAATGACATCCACAACAGCTTTAGAGAGAGGTGCAGTCTGAGTGGCTACATTATCTGCCATGCTGCCAGGTTTAAGGTTGAGTTGACTGTGCAGAATCTGATTGTCTTGTTGTGTCAGAAGATGAGGCATTAGAGGTAGAAGCCAAGGTGGGCCTTGAGGCAAATTCTTTAGGATTGGGTACCAGTGCTGGCGTGGCCAGTCTGGTGCAATCAGGATCAGTCTTGGCCTTTCTTGTCTGACTTTTAGTAACACTTTGGTGAGAAAAAGCATCGGAGGGAAGGCATGGACTGTCAGGCCTTTCCAGCTGAATGAAAGCGCATCCACCTTCCATGCTTGAGGGTGATAAGTCCTTGTGCAAAATTTTCGTATTTGGTAATTGTGAGGGGAGGCAAAGAGATCTATGTCTGGACGTCCCCATTTCCTTGTTATCATGCTGAACACTTGTGGATTGAGCTTCCATTCGTGAGGATCCATGAGATTTCTGCTTAGTTCGTCTGCCAGTGTGTTTTTTGTTCCTGGCAGGAATTGTGCCTGCAGATGTACTTGATAAGTCAGTGCTATGCTCCACAAAGTCACGGCTTGTCTGCATAGGGAGTAGGAATGAGTGCCCCCTTTTTTGGTTATGTACCACATAACTCTGGTATTGTCTGTCTTTATTAATAGTTGTCTTTGATGTATTAGGTCCTTGAAAGCTGTCAGAGCATTCTGTACAGCTAGCATCTCTTTTTGATTGATGTGAAGATGCATTTGTTCCTTGGTCCATGTGCCCTGAATACATTTTCCTGCCATATGTGCTCCCCAGGCATAATCTGATGCATCTGTTGCTATTGTCTGCCTGGCTGTGGGTAGAGTGAAAGGCTGTCCCTTGTTGTGGTGACAGGCCTGGGCCCACCATCGAAACTCCTGTAGTAGGCAGGGAATTAAGGTTATGATTGTCAACAGATTGTGACAATGTTGAGTCCAAACACTTTTTAGGTACCAGTGTAGTTTTCTCATATGCAGTTTTGCATATGGAATTAATAGAATGCAGGATGCCATGAAGCCCGGGGCCTGCAGAATTTTTCTTGCAGGGACCTGGGTCTTTGTTGCCATCATTTGAAAGTAATGAGTCAGTTGCCTTTGTTTGTCTGGCGTGAGATAAGCCATCTGGGCAGTTGTATTTAAGCTTGCACCCAGGAATATTATCTCTTGAGAGGGCACTAGTTTTGATTTCTTATCGTTTACTGTGTACCCTAGGAAAATTAGCAATCTTTTTACAAACGCCAGATGTTTTAAATGAATGTCCTTGCTCTCTGCTTGAATAAGGCAGTCGTCCAAGTAGGGATATATTTGAATTCCTTTTTGTAGCAAAATGCAATTACTGGTGCCAGGCATTGTGTGAAGACACTGGGCGCAGTAGATAAGACAAAGGGCAGTGCAAAGAATTGGTAATGCATTGAGCCTATGAATCTGAGGTATCTTCTGCATGATTGTCTGATTGGGACATGCAGGTATGCCTCCTTGAGGTCCAAAGTAACTAGTCAAGCCTTCTTGCCCAGCATGGGCAGAAGTTGCTGTAGTGTTAACATTTTGAATTTTGGAACATCCAGGAAAGTATTTAGGATTGACAGGTCCAGTATTGGTCTCCAGGCTTTGTCTTTTCTGGGTACTAAGAAAAGTCTTGAGTAAAATCCTTGTCCCTGTTCTTGCTGTGGAACTTTCTGAATAGCTCCCATGCCCGTAAGAGCAGCAATCTGTTTTTGTGCTTCTGCCCATTGGTTTTGTGGCAGGTCTGGCATAACTTTTGGTTTTGGAAATGTATAGAAGTGGAACCTGTAACCCTGAGAAACAATATTCAGCACCCATTGGTCCTGGGTGATCGTGTGCCAATTTAAGAAAAGTGCTAGCTTCCCCGCTAGGGGTGCTGTCAAGAGGTAAGTGCTTGGCATTTGTAGAGGGGAGTCATTGGGACTGTTTCCTATAAGGTTGTGATTTGTCTTCCCCTCCTTTGGGGGCGGAAGCACCCCATTGCTTAGGTCTGTAGGAGCCTTGTGGCTGTGATCTGCCTCTAGGGCGTCTGTATCTGCCTCTTTGTGGCCTGTCTGACACTGGAAAGGACCAATTTTTAGAAGGCCAGTTTCTGCTAAATATAGGTGGTTGAACCTTTAAGAAATCTTTCACTGTCTGCATTGACTTTGCTTTATCCTCAGTTTTCTTTAACACCTCTTCTGCCTTAACACCAAACAAGGTATCATGCTGTAATGGAGCATCCAATAATTTTACTTTAACATGGTCAGGTAAATTTTGTTCTTTCAACCAAGCATGCCTTCGAATAACAGAGCCTGTAACTGCGGCTCTACAAGAAGCCTCTAATGAATCAAAATCACATTGCAGAGTATGCTTTCCCACTTGTTCAATTGCATGCAATAAATCCTACATTTTTTTACTGTCAGAACCTTCTGTATTTGAAACCCTTTTCTGCTTTAACAAAGACATGAGGTACTGCTGGTATTTAAGCATGTGAAACTGACAGTTTAAAGCTCTTGCAGCTAAAGTAGCAAAAGTGTAAACTTTTTTCCCCCCATCTGTCCAGAGCTCTTGAATCCCTATTCGAGGGGACAGGATTTTTAGCAGTAGAAGCCTTAACCCCTTTAGGACCCTGGGAAATTGTTTCTGGGTCTGCAGCGGGGTTTCTGTAAAGAAATTTATGAGAGTCAGGAACTCTGTAGTACCTATCTGGCTTGACTGGTGCAGGGGGTAAAGAATCAGGAGACAGACTGGATTCAGAAAAAACATCATCCACAATATCAAGCACAGGGGGGCTTTGCCAGGGGCCTGTGCTGAGGCAATAAAAGGAAGTCTCTGAGCCTTTTCTTGGATTCAGAATAATCCTCTCTCTCCCAATAGAAATGCTCCCTCATGGTGTGCAGGGTTTCCCCAAAAGAATAATCCTCAGGCGGAGAGGCTGAAGGTATGGACCCTCTGCATCAGAGTCCTCATAGGGAGGGAGGGAATATCCCTGATTAGAAGAGGAATCAGAGGAAATGGAAACCTGGTCAGAGGAGTCATAATCCGTGCCCTGCCTAGGCCTTTTGTCAGGTGGGGGATGGGAACCCCTGATTAAGGTAATTAGGTCTTCGGCCATCTTAAGCATCTGTTTCTTTGGCATGGATGACTGTTCTGGAGAATGCTGTACTTGTTTCCTTGTCTTTAATGGTGTTTTTGACTTTGCCTTTGCTGCTGTAGCAGGCTTAATTGTAAGCTGTGAAGGTCTAAAAACACCCTCAGAAGCTGATGCCTGCTCAGCGGCTCCGGACCCATCTGAGGGTATAGTTTCCGTAGGTCCAATACCTTGAGTTTCCACAGGCCTCGGTGTTTCCACGTGGCTGTCAGTTACGGCCTGTGGCTCTGAGGTAGTGGGCGTCAGAGGCTGCGAAAGCGCTTCGCTGAGAACCGGCGAATGGCCTAGAAGAGGCTTCATCGGTTTTGGACCTAGGATGCCTGTCCTTTTCTTTGTCTTTGCGTTTTTTATAAATTGCTGTAGTCGGTTGTTCCGACGGCATAATGTAATTAAACCTTCGGCCAAAGTAATGTAGAGCAAAATCAAACAGACGTTTAATAGTTTGTTTATTGAATCTAGCACAAAACCGACAACTAGAAACGTCGTGGTCAGGGCCTAGGCAAGGAATACAGTAAGAGTGAAAGTCCTAATGAGGTATTTGCTTCCCACAAGAAATACAATTATTAACTTTTACTGACATCGGTCTGGAGCAAGAAAAAAGTTTCCAGCGGGTACTTAGCTTTATTGAAGACTTCGGTTCTGAAATTCAATTTTGAAAATCTAAGGAGTCGGCCGACCGGCACTTGCGAACTGCTTTTGCTTCGGGCACCGCGCGGCAAGAAAGACTGAAGAAAATGGCGTCTGTTGCAACTTTTATACCCCTGGCACACTGACTTCAGGGAAGAGGCGACAGCAACCGACG